>NC_000070.6:143987471-144217471 GCF_000001635.26 Mus musculus | reverse complement strand
ATGCTGGGCATATTCAATGACCAGGAAATGTATGTCATTGTCTCAATAGCACAAAGTGTTCTAAATCTCTCTGTGCAACTGGGGGTGAACTGGACCTTCTTATTCTCTTGTCTCTACCTCACCAGTGTTAGGATTCTAGCTGTATGCCACTACGTTGTGCTCTTAGCATTATTTCCATCATATGCAATAAGGCTAATTAGCTCAATAATAGTCATTGAGAAATTCTGAAACTTAGTTCAAAGTCAAAAAGATAAGATAATGGATTTAATCCTGGGAAAGTAGGTAAAAAGTGTCAAAAGTTTTAAAATCACTTAATCAAAACAAGTAGACCCAGATCATGATGAAACAGTGCTCTCTTGACTTTTTATGTTACCTATAGTTTGTAAGTTACTCCACTTTGCATTCTCCTTCTAAACTTGCTCTCTCATCATGCTCTGATGTCACAAAAACGCTCTTACTCTGAATGCCTTTACACCGAATGCTATGCTTTTACTTCTAAGATCTTTTTGAGTTCAGTTCTGTCAAAAAAGTTCTCTTATGTCCTGACTGAAAAAAATTATCCTCAGTTCTGTCATAAAACGTTCTGTTCAGAACTGAAAAAGAAAGTATTCTCTCTAAAAAGTTCTCTTCATCTCAGTTGTGACTTTTTTCTTTCTCCTCATCACTTAGACATCTTTCAGAATGCATGAACCCACGTTAAAAAGTTTATCACAAATTTACACAAAGTCAAATCATAAATCTAGTAAGTTTACAACAGTGAATGTTTCTATTCATAATAATTAGGAGAAATTATCTGGCTAAACATTCATCAGCTGTCATACCTTCACAGGTTTTTTTGAGAGTTACAACCCACAACTAAGTTATTAGTGAAGTTTTCTATAGATAAATCCAGTCAATATTTTACCTTAAGTTCTAGAACCAATAATAAATCATTAGTTCTCTTTTTAAGACCTCTTGTTAATGGTTTTACAACTTTTTGGAATGTGCCCTGAGTAACAAAACATCTGGTTACTATCTAGAATCAATTAACTGATGACACATGGGAGATAGATTCCTCATTACTTTTTAGTTATGGAATTTCTTTGGGAGATAGATTCCTCATTACTTTTTAGTTATGGAATTTCTTCACAACGATAGAAATCCCAAGACAAGTTAGTACCAGCATAGTAGGCTATTGCTGAGATAGGCCTGAGCCTGTTTGGGGTTGCATTGACTTTGGAACTTTGGGATATAAAAGTCATTGAGTGTTGATAGCTTAGTGGGGAAATTCTAAAGGATCTTAAAGAAAAGATATGAATGTTGAAATTCTCAGTCCAGTGAAAGTTTAGAGGGAAATTTAATGATTTTATCAGGGCTATTTGCTATTTTGAATTGAGATATCTCTGGTCCTGGTTACCTGAAGCTGAGGAAAAACCTGTACCTAACTAGCTACCATAATCACTAAAGTGAAACTTTGGCTTTGCTGGGATAATTGATGCTGGTCAGCTAGAGGGGAGAAACTGGTGGTGATTAAGAAGAGACCAACATCATTAGGTGAAATTTATTGGGAAGAGTTTCCTGAGAACACAGAGAACCTGTGTTAAGGTCAGGTATTGAGAGACAGAGGCATGCAGATGTCTGTGACTTTCAGGCCAACCTGCTCTACTAAGTCAGTTCTGAAAAAGCCAGAGATGCCCAGTGAAATTAAATCTCAAAACAAACAAACAAACAAAAAAGTTTGGACTACAGAGATACCAATAGTATGCTCATTCTTACTGTACTTGCACAGATCCTGAGTTGGGGTTCTAGCACCCATATAATGTAGATCATAACCATCTTTAACTCCAGTTCCAGGGAATCTGATGCCCCTTCTGGTTTCTGTGAGTTCCTGCACATACTTGCACACAAACACAGCCATGTATTCATATAAGTTATTTTAATAAAGAAAATAAAGTATTGAATGCATTTTTAAAATGCAGTAAAAAACAGGGCTGTAGAAATAAC
Organism: Mus musculus; assembly: GCF_000001635.26. Lineage (NCBI taxonomy): Eukaryota > Metazoa > Chordata > Mammalia > Rodentia > Muridae > Mus > Mus musculus. The sequence continues at coordinate 144,215,488 of NC_000070.6, read as the reverse complement.
ACAGTACAGCCTTGCACAGGAATGAGAGTTCATGCCTTTCCCCCATATCTAAGCTGGAGGTGGAGGCATTAAGCATTTGGGGCATCAAATGTGCTCAGAGTCACTATCTCTGAAGTAAGGGGTCAAGAGCAAGACCACTGGGCATCAGTCAGATCCTTAGCCCAGTGATAAGCATCTTTGTCGACCAAGGGGTGCTCTAAATCATAACTCTGTGCTCCTGATATCCCAGTCTCAGCTCTGTGCTCCGGCTCCTCCAACAATTTGCTCTTACTCCCAGTAAGAGAAGATTGATCTAGAGCTTTGTATCTGTGGAGATAACTTTCTCTGTGGTCCTTGGAGATGGATGCATAAAATTTGGGTACCCTTGAGATCTATGAAATAGTATTTACCAGAAGGGTCAACCTGGAAGAGTTACAGAGTAACAATTCTCAGGAGAGTCAGATAAAAAGTGAGTATTGTTTTCCTTGTGGCCCTTCACATGTGTGCTGTGTGATATGGGAGGTTATACTGAGCCTGGAATAAACATACATATTCTGACCTTGTAGACAGAGATAAATATATTTGTCATGCATCTGCCATGTTATGCTTAAAAGCAGTGTCTCTTCCCATGGTATAGACTGAATTCTCTGAAGTGTCAAGTAAGATGAAGATAGCTTTACTTTCTGGTATGCTTAGAGTCTATGATATATCCTGCAATTCAGAAAAATGCAGGGAACCTGTTCTAAAAAGCCTTAACACAAGTCATCATTGCATCCTTAAGTGGGCAGAGTACAGCTGCAGAATCACCTGCCTTAGCTTGGTGCTGTGGTAGAGGAATTCCTTCAGAATGAGCATATAAACGCTATTTCCATAGAAACTGACCCTGGATGTGAGCACAGTGTTGCATGCCTTTAACCTCAGCCCTCCAGAGGCAGAGGGAGGTGGACCCTGACAAAAACAATAAGCCCACAAATTAAATTGTACTAGAGATGAAGCCTGAGATGCATTTGCACTTCTTGGAAATAAGTTTTCATTCACAAACAAAGAGACTGTCAGGCCATGTTCAGTGACTGGATATACAACCTTTACTCTCATAAGAGGGCATATGAGGGAGATGAATCACAGGAAAACAGAAAGTGGGCTTAGATTTTGTTACAATTCAGATAGTGACACTTCTATATCCATTGGGGTCAGAACTCACAGTCCTGTTTTATTGCCTAGTTGGAAAGGAATTGACACATGGTTTGGGGTGGGAGGCAGGTAATACATTTCTTTTGTTCTTTTTTTTTTCAGGGCAGCACCCACCTTCTAGCCCACCCCTGTCTTTAATTTAAGTGCAGCAGGGGTTGTAACCTCCCCCCGCCCCTCAGCCTGAAACCTGGCTGATCAAGTTTCACTGTTAGTATGAAGAGAGCATCGGGGTAGAACTTGCTGCCCTATCATTCTGTCACTCCCACTGCTGCTGCCTGCCACCTACCTACCCGAGCCAAACACGTGATCACCTGAAACTGGACTCCAGGGATGATTTGGCGGGAATGGGCCCCTTCCCCTGCTTCATAACCCAGTGTCAGGAATAGTAAAATAGAACCTTGATCAGATGGTTGTCTTGGTTCCACTTCTCTAGAGCCACCTAGCTCCCTCTTCTCTTCCAGGTTTCCAAGATGCCTTCCAGACTAGAACTCAGACATGTGTGCCACTGGCTGGCCGCAACAAGGGGTGATGGGGACAGACAGACAGACAGATAGACAGACAGAACTAGAGAGAGGAAGAGGTGTCTGGAACCACAGTCCTAAAGAATGTAGCAGACACTGTAGACTGGATGATTCTTTCTCTAACACCATTCCCTTCTGAAAAATGAAGGCCAGCTTTTCCCTTGTAGCGAACTTTCTTTATTTTGGTTTGGATGTACATACGATTAGAAGAGATGATGACCATTATCTTAGGCTCTCCTCAAGTTTACTGTGTAGCTGAAGGTGAAATTAAACTGATCTGTTTGGCATCCTCCCACTTCAGTCTTCTCAAGTTAGCACAGATGAGGACTCACAGATCATCAGGCTCAGCCTTGAATTCCAGATGCTGCTAGCAGAATAAGGGCTCCCAGGAAGCTAGGAAAAGGGGATTAAAGTCCACACCCACAATGGTACTTCAACTTCTACAAGGTAAGTCATTGGCCATACATACACAAACCAGCAGTCTTGAACTCAGAGATCCACTTAACTTGGCTTTGCAAGTAATGTGAGTAAGGGCATAAGGCATAACCACTTGTCTTCAGTAAATCAATTCATGACTATGGGTCTGGTCTTTGATTCTTCCTGTGTACAGATCTGGTCCAATTTACCTACACTATTTAAATCTGAAAATGAGCAGGTGAATGGAGACACAATGATGGAGACTCAATTATTGAACCAGCAGCTGACTTTAACTGGGAGGGTGTGGCTACAAAGGGAGGATTCAGCTAAAAGGTATATAATGATTCATAGCAGGGAGAGAAAATATAGATTAGGTCTCTTGGAGCCTGGAGTCACAGCTTTCCCTTGCCTGAATATGGTGATCTGTCGCCATTGTCCAGATCAGGTAAGTACCTCAGCTCCACCAGAATACCTCATCTCATGTAACCTAGTCTAGCCTTGTCCTCACTTGAAATTTTGTTTATATACTGTATTACATGCTGGTTTTTTGTTTGTTTGTTTGTTTGGTTGGTTTTTTGTTTTTGTTTGTTTGTTTGTTTTGTTTTTGTTTTGTTTTGTTTTGCTTTTTGAGATCAGTTATTTCTAGGCAAGATTGCTTGACCTCAATCCTAGATATTCTGTCTTTTTGGCTAATATCCATTTTTGGTTAGTACATACCATGCATGTCATTTTGAGAGTAAGTTACCTAACTCAGGATGATATTTCCTAGTTCCACCATTTGCCAGCAAAATTCATGGTGTCCTATTTTTTAACAGTGCAATAGTATTCCATTGTGTAAATGAATCACATTTTCTGTATCCATTCTTTGGTTGAGGGCTATGTGGGTTGTTTCCAGCTTCTGGTTATTACAAATTAGGCAGTTCTGAACATAGTAGAGCATGCATCCTTGAAGTATGGTGGGATGTCTTTTCAGTTTATGCCCCAGAGTGGTATAGCTAGCTTGTCAGGTAGAAATGTTTCCAATTTTCTGAGGAACCACCAGATTGAATACCTGAGTGGCTGCACCAGTTTGCAATCCTCCTACCAGCAATGGAGGAGTGTTCCTTTCTCCACACCCTCACCAGCATGTGCAGTCACCAGAGTTTTTGATCATAGCCATTTTGATTGTTGTAAGGTGGAATCTGAAGGTCATTTTGAATTGCATTTAACTGATGACCAAGGACTTTGAATATTTAAGTGATTTTTGACCATTCAAGGTTTTACTATGGTTGAATTAGGAGAAGGATTGAAGAAGCTGAAGGGGAGGATGACCCAATATGAACACCACCAGCCTCACCTTTCTTTGACAACTGGGAGCTCCCAGAGACTGAGCTACCCAACCAGGCAGCATATATAGGCTTGTCCAAAGCCAGGCACATGTATAGCAGAGGATTGCCTGGTCCAGCTTCTGTGGGAGAAGGTGAGACTAATCCTAGAGAGACTTGAAGCTCCTTGGGAATGGGACTACCCTCTTGGAGACAAGGAAGATGAGGAATTTGATAAGGAACTGTGGGAGGGGGCAATAATTTGAATATAATTAAAAAGAAAAGATTGGCAGGCCTTAAACTTACAGAGATTCTTCTACCTAGACCACCTGAGGGCTGCTGCTGAATCAGAATATCCAAGTGTGTTCTCAATTACTTCCAATTATTAAATGGGTCATTGTCATTTCTGTGGGATATTTTGTTTTATATAGATTTGGTTTTGTCTTTTGAACAATCTCACTAAGAATGTCAGGGTGATCTTGAAATCAAAGCACTTTTGCCTGGAATGTCAGATATGAGTTACACAAGTCCCTTCACTACTGATCTTTATGTCACTTTAAGCCTGGCATTCTTTGGTGTGCTTTTAATCTCAGTAATAGGAATGGAGAGGGAGGCTGTGAGTGTCAAAACAGCTAGGTATTATATTAGTCTCTAAAACCAAAACAAGGGGTTCGAGAGATAGTTCAGTGGTTAAGAACATTAAGTATTCATCCAGATGTACTGTGTTCAATTCCCATTAACTACATGGTGGCTCCCAACTATCTGTAACAGGATCAAATGCCCTCTTTGTAGCTGTCTGAAGACAGGAAGAGTATATTCCTATTCATTAAAGAAATAAAGCAATACATAATTTAAAAAATAAGGCAAACCAAGCAAATGGTATTTGCTTCTCACTGATACATAGTCTCTAATTTTATGGAACTCAGGGTGTTCTCAAACTTGCAAGAAGAAACCTGCATATATATATATATATATATATATATATATATATATATATATATCTCCATGTTTGTGCATACACATATATACAAATATGTTTGGGTATATATTGTGTATGTATATGTACATGTATATACATATACATGTGTGTGTATGTGTGTGTATTTAATAGATATTATATCCCAATCATAGCCTTTGTCACTCCTATCCTCTCATACCCTCACTTTACTGCAACAGGAAGGCAGAAAGTAAATGGTATCTATGTTTGATACCAGCCAAATTTATAAAGCAAGTTTCAAAACACCCATGGATAAGAACAAGTCTGAAAGAAGTAAAACAAAACAAAACAAAACAACAACAAAAATCGAACAAACAAAAAACAAGGTTTTTCCATGTGCTGATTGATACATGGTTTATTCTTTTCAAGGAAGCCAGGATGTCTTCAAATTTTCAGAAATAATCCTGCCTATTTTTATTTAGTGTTCTAATGAAAAATCTGAATATCACCTGAAAATAAAATTTCCACTTCTTTTTCTTACATTTTTGGTCTTTAATTAGTTTTTGCAGGTCTCAGAAAACCTGTTATGGTGCTGTAGAAGGTACAAATTATGGCATTGAGGTTGTGAACCTCCTGCCTTCAGCATGTGGATTTTAAACTCTACTTCATCGTTTATTCTTCCTGGATTCTTTCTAAAGAGTTACATACTGTGCCAATGACTACTGAAGGTTTAATTATATTAGTGTAGTATTTCCTACTCTCTTTAGCTCTGTAGCTTGCAGTACTCAAGCTTGGAGCCTCCCCAACACTTTCCTCAAAAGGCCATCATGAGTAATAATCAAAGATTAATGTCAATAATTAGTGACAGGAATTTCAAAGACATGTTCTATGCAGTGTAGCTGAATAGAGATTGTGGAAGTTTGGAAACTGTTTTCCTTTGCTTTCTTCGAAGAACTAGAAATGTAAGCATAGTCTATTTATCATCAAACAACTGCCTGAGCCTTCAGAGTTCCTGGTGATCCCTTCCCAGTGGGATGTATTCATCCAAACTGTGGCTAAACTTGGATGTGGCCTTTGGGAACTAGGATACATGGGAGAATTTTCATATCACCAGAGAGAATTGTGGCTTTAAAACCAGCAAAGGGCAGACCAAGCAGTTCTGGTTTAGATATATTATGGTGGCATCTGCTGAGCAGTGGTGGAACACACATATAATCTTAGCAATTTGGAGGCCTAGGTAGGCAAGTCTCACTGAGGTCTAGGACAGTGTGGTCTATAAAGCAAATTGCAAGACTGCTTAGAATACAGGTAGTGCTATAAAGACCATGTCTCTAAAAACAAAGAAAGAAAATCGAGGGTGATCAAATTGGTAAACTGAGTTCTCTATCCTAATCGGTAGTAATCTAGCCCTCACACTTCCCTGTGTGGGCAGAAGGGCTCCCTAAATTTCTTGTCATTAATGGTGTATTTTTTACCTGCTTCCCTAGGATGACTCTTTAGAAGAAGTCACAGAGGAATCCTATTCTCCACCCACCCTCCAGAACCTGGCAATTCAGAGTCTACTGAGGGATGAGGCCTTGGCCATTTCTGCTCTCACGGACCTGCCCCAGAGTCTGTTCCCAATAATTTTTGAGGAGGCCTTCACTGATGGACATATAGGGATCTTGAAGGCCATGATACCTGCGTGGCCCTTCCCATACCTTTCTTTAGGGAAGCAGATAAATAATTGCAACCTGGAGACTTTGAAGGCTATGCTTGAGGGACTAGATATACTGCTTGCACAAAAGGTTCAAACCAGGTAGGCAAAAGCAACTGGGATTGGAGGAAGGTTCTCTGAGTGCTGAGAAGAAGCAACTAGTGACAGAATATTTAACCAACCATGGATCAGAGACTTCTGATATTCAATTTTCTCTTGTCCCACATTCAAGATTGTTCTTCACTGGGTATAGAAGCTTATAGGGGTCTAGGGGTTTAAGCTCAGTCTCAGCTCTCTGGGCAAATAATGGCTAATGCAGAAGACAGAAGAAGAGTAGACATAGCCAGTGAGAAATGGGTCTTTCCTGCATCCCTCAAAGGTACAAGAGCTTGTGATTAAGGAGCCTGGAATCAAGGGAAGAAAGGCAGGGCTAAAGATGCCCTCTTGCAAAGAATGTTATGGATTTACTGAGAATGTGACACTTGGGGTTTAATTCTAGGCAAAGGAAAAGGCAAAGTTTTGGAAGAAAGAGCTGATGTATGAGATGTGAAGAGAATCAGAATGTAAGATGTTTCTTCTTTTATCTTCTGATAATTATACTCTTTTCTCTCACAGTAGGTGCAAACTCAGAGTAATTAATTGGAGAGAACATGACTTGAAGTTATGGGCTGGATCCCATGAAGGTGAAGGCTTACCAGAGTTCACGACAGAGAAGCAGCCAATTGAGAACAGTCCTGGGTGTGAGGTGAAGAAAGAATTGAAGGTGACGACTGAAGTTCTTCTCATGAAGGGAAGACTTGATGAATCTACCACATACTTGCTGCAGTGGGCCCAGCAGAGAAAAGATTCTATTCATCTATGCTGTAGAAAGCTAGTAATTCAAGGCTTAACCAAAGCCTCGGTGATAGAAATCTTCAAAACTGTACACGCAGACTGTATACAGGAGCTTATCCTAAGATGTATCTGCATAGAAGAGTTGGCTTTTCTTAATCCCTACCTGAAACTGATGAAAAGTCTTTTCACACTCACACTAGATCACATCATAGTTACCTCCAGTTTTGGTGATTCTGAAAAGCTTGATGAGGAGATAATATTCAGCTTGATTTCTCAACTTCCCACACTACACTGTCTCCAGAAACTCTATGTAAATCATGTCCCTTTTATAAAAGGCAACCTGAAAGAATACCTCAGGTAAGGAAGGACTGAGAGGGTCCAGTAAGACCAGATAAAACACATTACTTTCCTTTTGCTTTTTTCTTCTTTTGTTTTATTAAGTTAGGGAGTCCTTGACAATCTGGCCACAATAAACCTAGCACTGTTATATACATAACATATCTGAGCAAATGAGCTGTGTGCTAAGATATGTATGATGAGGCATAAGCATGAATCTTATTGCTCATGTGTGAAAGGTTTTCAGTTCAGAAACAGGTTGAACAGATGAGCTATATGCAACACTGGGTTTCAAGATGAAGACAGGATCATGGCCTTTGGAGGAATAAAACTTCTGAGAACTCTTAACAACAGCCCTAGTAGGTGTTAAATTTTGTTTGAGGTAGGTAGTTCTTCCTACATGCACCATGCTGGCCTGATATATCCATTGCTGTGTTTTCCAGCCATGCCCTGAATCATGCCTATAGTGATAACTACAGACCTCAGACTAGAATACTGTGAGTTGTGAGAGCAGATAACACAAGGCCATATCCTAGAATTGACCTCAAAGTGTAGCCAGAATGAGTTTGGGAGAAGTGTCATCTGCTTAGCTGTCAATTATATCAACCCTTTTCAACAACATTTGTCAAAAAGCAATCATTTCTTCTCTCCCCAGGTGCCTGAAAAAGCCCTTGGAGACACTTTGCATCAGTAACTGTGACCTCTCACAGTCAGACTTGGATTACCTGCCCTATTGCCTGAATATTTGTGAACTCAAACATCTGCATCTTAGTGATATATGTCTACGTGATTTACTCCTTGAGCCTCTTGGGTTTCTCCTTGAGAGAGTTGGAGATACCCTGAAAATCCTGGAATTGGAGTCATGTTGTATAGTGGACTTTCAGTTCAGTGCCTTGCTGCCTGCCCTAAGCCAATTATCTCACCTCAGAGAGGTCAGTTTCTATGATAATAATGTCTCTCTGCCTTTCTTGAAACAACTTCTACACCACACAGCCCTGCTGAGTCAGCTGATCTATGAGTGTTACCCTGCCCCTCTGGAGTGCTATGATGACAGTGGTGTAATACTAACACACAGATTAGAAAGTTTTTGTCCTGAGCTCCTGGATATACTCAGAGCCAAAAGACAGCTCCATAGTGTCTGCTTTGAAACAACCCAATGCTCTAAATGTGGTGGGTTATACATTTATGATAAGGAGACCCAATGTTGCCATTTTGTGGGAGTAATATTAGCTTAATTGTGAAACCGAGAAATCGAAACTTAGGATTTCATCAGTCTCCAATACTAAGTGAATGTCCACTGCTAAATGGAGCATGAAAATGTCAATCACCTAAAAGTGTGAGATACACAGGAAAGTCAATACCTTCCTCTGAGCTGGTGAATGGATGTTGCATCTGCAGCAAGTATCAAGCACTTGTAGTTTGAGTGTGTTACAATAGAGGCACCATTTGATGAGACTGGCCCAATCTGTTTACTGCGTACAATAAATGCATTGACTTTCTGAGTTGCATGTATGTCCCTATCAGACCACAGAGCCTAATCTTTCCCAACATTTCTGTACCTGTGTCTGGTTTCTTCATTCTTCATCACCATAATTAGGTCAATGTTAGATTTGTGCATTTCATTTCATCCCAGGAACAGGTCTCATTAATGGGACACAAAGATCATGGATTCCCATACAGCTCAATGTTTGCAAAAGAAATTTATGTGTAGTAGATTTAGATCACAGCAAATGAATTATATATGGAGAAATATGGGATGAGGGGATAGGTTTAATCTGCAAGCAAGAAAATGAGAGCACCCTCCAAGACTAGTCTGTGTGGGTGAGAGTGTGGACTACAGAAGCTAACAGCTTCTGGGACAGGCAGAAGCCACACAACTTCTCAGGCAGACCCTGTTTCAGGCTCCAGACATCCGGGCACATTCCTTTCCAGAGGAGAGGTGTTTGCCCTGCACTGGGGTGGGGGGAAGCTTTGCCAGAGCACCTGGGGGAGCCAACTTGGTTCCTGGATCCCTCTGAGACTAGTCTTTGCAGGTGAGAGTGTGGGCTACAGAAGCTAACAGCTTCTGGGACAGGCAGAAGCAAAACAGCTTCTGAGGCAGACCCCATTTCTGGCTCTAGACATCTGGACACCTTCCCTGCCAGAAGAGAGGTATTTGCCCAGCCTGGGAGGGGGTGTTGCCAGAGCACTTGGGGGAGCCAACTTGGTTCCTGGATCCCTCTGAGACTAGTCTGTGCAGGTGAGAGTATGGACTACAGAAGCTAATAGCTTCTGGGACAGGCCCTGTTTCGGGCCTTTATCTTCTGCCAGGAGGCAGGTCCAAACACAAGATATCTGTGTACCTTCCCTGCAAGAGGAGAGCTTGCCTGCAGAGAGTGCTCTGACCACTGAAACTCAGGAGAGAGCTAATCTCTCAGGTCTGCTGATAGACCTGATAGAAAATATCTTCAACAAAATTATAGAAGAAAACTTTCTAAACCTGAAGAAAGTGATGCCCATGAACATACAAGAAGCCTACAGAACTCCAAATAGACTGGACCAGAAAAGAAATTCCTAATGACACATAATAATCAGAATAATAAATGCACTAAATAAAGACAGAATATTAAAAGCAGTAAGGAAAAAAGGTCAAGTAAAATATAAAGGCAGGCCTATCAGAATTACGCCAGACGTTTCACCAAAGACTATGAAAGCCAGAAGATCCTGGACAGATGTTATACAGACACTAAGAGAACACAAATGCCAGCCCAAGCTACTATACCCAGCCAAACTTTCAATTACTATAGATGGAGAAACCAAAGTATTCCAGTATGAAAACAAATTCACACATTATCTTTCCACGAATCCAGCCCTTCAAAGGATAATAACAGAAAAAAACAAAAACAAAAACAAAAAAAAAAAACCAAGAACTGAAACCAAGCCCTAGAAAAAGCAAGAAAGTAATCCATCAAAAAACATAAAAGAAGACAGCCACAAGAACAGAATGACAACTCTAACAACCAAAATAATACAAAGCAAAAACACTTTCCCTTAATATCTCTTTATATCAATGGATTCAATTCCCCAATAAAAAGACATACACTAACAGACTGACTTTGCAAACAGGATCCAACATTTTGCTCTTTACAGGAAACACATCTCAGGGGAAAAGACAGACACTACCTAAGAATGAAAGGCTGCAAAACAATTTTGCAAGCAAATGGTCTGAAGAAACAAACTGGAATAGCCATTCTAATATCTAATAAGATTGACTTCAAAAACAAAGTCATCAAAAAAGACAAGGAGGGACACTTCATACTCATCAAATGTAAAATCTTCCAAGAGGAACTTTCAATTCTGAATATCTATGCTAAAAATGCAAGGGCAGCCACATTCATTAAAGAAACTTTAGTAAATCTTAAAGCACACATTGCACCTCCCACAATAATAGTGGGAGACTTCAACACACCACTTTCATCAATGGACAGATCATGGAAATAGAAACTAAACAGGGGAACAGTGAAACTAACAGAAGTTTAGAAAGAAATGGATTTAACAGCTATCTACAGAACATTTTATCCTAAAACAAAAGGATATATCTTCTTCTCAGCACCTCATGTTGCCTTCTCCAAAATTGACCATGTGATTGGTCACAAAACAGGCCTCAACAGATACAAAAATATTGAAACTGTCCCATGCATCCTATTAGATCACCATGGATGAAGGCTGATCTTCAATAACAACATAAATAATAGAAAGCCAACATTCACGGTGAAACTGAAGAACACTCTTCTCAATAATGACTTGGTCAAGGAAGGAATAAGGAAAGAAATTAAAGACTTTTTTGAAATTAATGAAACTGAAGCCACAACATACCCAAATTTATGGGACATAATAAGAGCATTTCTAAGAGGAAAACTCATGCCTCCAAAAATAAACTAGAGAGAGCACATACTAGCAGCTTGACAACACACTTAAAAGCTCTAGAACAAAAGGAAGCAAATTCACCCAAGAGGAGTAGATAGCAGGGAATAATAAAACTCAGGGGCAAAATCAACCAAGTGGACACAAGAAGAACTTTCAAAGACTCAACCAAACCAGGAGCTGGTTATTTGAGAAAATCAACAAAATAGATAAACCCTTAGCCAGACTCACTAGAGGGCACAGGGACAGCATCCAAATTAACAAAAGCAGAAATGAAAAGGGAGACATAACAACAGATCCTGGAGAAATCCAAAACACCATCAGATCCTTCTACAAAAGGCTATACTCAACAAAACTGGAAAACTTCGATGAAATGGACAAATTCCTAGACAGATACCAGGTACCAAAGTTAAATCAGGATCAGGTTAATGATCTAAACAGTCTTATATCCACTAAAGGAATAGAAGCAGTCATTAGTAGTCTCCCAACCAAAAAAAAATAAAAAAGCCCAGGAACCGATGGGTTTAGTGCAGAGTTCTATCAACCTTCAAACAATATCTTCAAAAACTATTCCACAAAATAGAAACAGAAGGTACTCTAACCAATTCTTTTCATGAAGCCACAATTACTCGGATACCTGAACGACAGAAAGACCCAACAAAGATAGAGACTTCAGACCAATTTCCCTTATGAATATTGATGCAAAAATACTCAATAAAATTACTGCTAATCGAATCCAAGAACACATCAAAACAATCATCCATCCTGACCAAGTAAATTTAATTCCAATGATTCAGGGATGGTTTAACATATGGAAATCCATCAATGTAATACACTATATAAACAAACTCAAAGACAAAAACCACATGATCATCTCCTTAGATGCAGAGAAAGCATTTGACAATATCCAACACCCATTCATGATAAAAGTATTGGAAAGATCAGGAATTCAAGGCCCATACTTAAACATGATAAAGCAATATACAGCAAACCAGTAGCCAACATCAAAGTAAATGGTGAGAAGCTGGAAGCAATCCCACTAAAATCAAGGACAAGACAAGGCTGCCCATTTTCTCCATACCTATTCAACATAGTACTTGAAGTCCTAGCCAGAGCAATTCGACAACAAAAGGAGATCAAGGGGATACAAATTGGAAAGGAAGAAGTCAAAATATTACTATTTGCACATGATTTGATATTATATATAAGTGCCCCTAAAATTTCCACCAGAGAACTCCTAAACCTGATAAACAACTTCAATGAAGTAGCTGGATATAAAATTATCACAAACAAATCAATGGGCTTTCTCTACATGAAGGATAAACAGGCTGAAAAAGAAATTAGAGAAACAACACCCTTTGAAATAGTCACACATAATATAAAATACCTTGGTGTGACTCTAACAAAGGAAGTGAAAGATCTATATGATAAGAGCTTCAAGTCTCTGAAGAAAGAAATTAAAGAAGATCTCAGAAGATGGAAAGATCTCCCATGCTCATGTATTGGCAGGATGAATATTGTCGCATCCCACTTGACCAGCAAGAAAGACACAACCACCAGGTTCTTCTTAAAGCAGTTTACTCAGGCAGCTTCTCTTTAAAAATCCCCAGCCTCCCTGGTTACAAGTGTTTTTCTCCACTCCAGCCACAACCTCCCCCCTACCAATCACCACAGGTCACATCACCTCACCAGGCAGGCTTGCTCAGCCAATCAGGGATTAAGGGCGGGCCATCCACCAAACATGGGCTTGTTTACTACCTGGAGCAGATTTCTGCCCGGCTGGCCAGGAAGTCCGTAATTGCTCCCCACACAATATAATAAAAATGGCTATCTTGCCAAAAGCTATCTACAGATTCAATGCAAAATTCCAAATTAATTCTCCAATGAATTAGAAAGAGCAATCTGCAAATTCATCTGGAATAACAAAAAAACCTAGGATAGCAAAAACTGTTTTCCAGGGTAAAAGAACCTCTTGTGGAATCACCATGCCTGACCTAAAGCTGTACTACAGAGTAATTGTGATTAAAAACTGCATGGTACTGTTGTAGCAACAGACAAGTAGATCAATGGGATAGAATTGAAGACCCATAAATGAACCCACACACCTATGGTCACTTGATCTTTGACAAGGGAGCTAAAACCATCCAGTAGAAAAAAGACAGCATTTTCAACAAATGGTGCTGACACAACTGGCAGTTATCATGTAGAAGAATGCAAATTGATCCATTACTATCTCCTTGTACTAAGGTCAAATCTAAGTGGATCAAGGAACTCCACATAAAACCAGAGACAGTGAAACTTATAGAGGACAAAGTGGGGAAAAGCCTCGACGATATGGGCACAGGGGACAAATTCCTGAATAGAACAGCAATGGTTTGTGCTGTAAGATTGAGAATCAACAAATGGGACCTCATAAAATTGCAAAGCTTCTGTAAGGCAAAAGACACCATCAATGAGACAAAAAGGCCACCAACAGACTGGGAAAGGATGTTTACCTATCCTAAATCAGATAGGGGACTAATATTCAATATATATAGAACTCAAGAAGGTGACTCAAGAAAATCAAATAACCCCATTAATAAATGGGGCTCAGAGCTAAACAAAGAATTCTCACCTGAGGAATACTGAATGGCTGAGAAGCACCTGAAAAAATGTTCACCACCTTCAAACATCAGGGAAATGCAAATCAAAAGAACCCTGAGATTCCACCTCACTCCAGTCAGAATGCTAAGGATCAAAAATTCAGGTGACAGCAGATACTGGAGAGGATGTGGGGAAAGATGAACACTCCTCCATTGTTGATGGGATTGCAAGCTTGTACAACCCCTCTGGAAATCAGTCTGGCAGTACCTCCGAAAATTGGACATAGTACTACAGGAGGATCCTGCAATACCTCTCCTGGGCATATATCCAGAAGTCATTCCAACTGGTAAAAAGGATATATGCTCCACTATGTTCATAGCAGCCTTATTTATAATAGCCAGAAGCTGGAAAGAACCCAGATGCCCCTCAAAACAGGAATGGATACAGAAAATATGGTACATTTACACAATGGAGTACTACTCAGCTGTTAAAAAGAATGAATTTATGAAATTCCTAGGCAAATGGATGGAACGGAAGGGCATCATCCTGAGTGAGGTAACCCAATCACAAAGAACTCACATGATATGTACTCACTGATAAGTGGATATTAGTCCAGAAACTTAGAACACCCAAGATACAATATACAATTTGCAAAACACATGAAAATCAAGAAGAACGAAGACCAAAGTGTGGACACTTTGCCCCTTCTTAGAATTGGGAACAAAACACCCATGGAAGGAGTTACAGAGACAAAGTTTGGAGCTGAAATGAAAGGATGGGCCATCTAGATACTGCCATACCCGGGGATACATCCCATAATCAGCCTCCAAACGCTGACACTTTTGCATACACTAGAAGAAAGGACGGTGATATAGCTGTCTCTTGTGAGACTATGTCGGGGCCTAGCAAACGCAGAAGTGGATGCTCACAGTCAGCTATTGGATGGATCACAGGGCCCCCAATGGAGGAGCTAGAGAAAGTACCCAAGGAGCTAAAGGGATCTGTAACCCTATAGGTGGAACAACAATATGAACTAACCAGTATTCCCCGGAGCTCATGTCTCTAGCTGGATATGTATCAGAAGATGGCCTAGTTGGCCATCATTGGAAAGAGAGGCCCATTGGTCTTGCAAACTATTCATGCCTCAGTACAGTTGAATGCCAGGGCCAAGAAGTATGAGTAGGAGGGTAGGGGAGTGGGAGTGGTATGGGGGCTTTTGGCACAGCATTGGAAAGGTAAATGAAGAAATTACCTAATTAAAAAAATAAAGAAAATGAGACCAAGTGAATACCAAGGCAGCCACACTTCAGGAACTATATCTCTGTATTTAACCTATGCTGGAAGACAATAATTGCAACATTTTAATACTCAGAGACCTGATATAAAAATGAGAAGTACATTATGTGACCTTAAGGTACTTACTTCTTATACTTCCAGAACCATTTATATGTTGGTTAAGAAGAACTTCACTTTGTAGGCAGAGAAATAGTCCTAATGCCATCTAGTTCCCTCTGACAGTTTCTCACATGGGACTTCCAACGTTCATGTGTAGTGCAGCTTCTTTAAGGTATTGAGTTAACTCACAGCAGGTTGCAGAGAAGTGGATGTTCTCTATGGAAATTATCACAGTCTACTACTCACTTCAGTTCTTTTCTGGGTTGACAGGCATATTTAAACATATCCAATTTGGAGAAAGTGACCCTTGAGCTTATAATTGTTTTTGAAAAATTCTTCCTACTCTGCTACATATTTAGAACCATTGCCTAGTATTAATGGACGTAAGCCATCCTCCTGTCTCAAACTTTTCCGTCACTAACATAGCAGATGACGGACAGAGCTCCCAACTTAGGTATTCTATATTTCAGAACAGATTTCACTGTTGTAACAAGATGTTTCTATAAGGTTCTGTGAAGATGTTTTCCAATGAAGTTTGGTTTGGATATCCCTACTATCAAAGATAAAGTAACACCAACTTGCCTTACACTCAGAATTAGGTGGGACAAAGGCAAATAGAACTCAGCCTGGTGGGTTAGATCTAAACTGTCTTCCTAGTAGGAAGGCTGAGGTAGGAGGATTCCTGAGAGTTGAAATCAATCTAAGCCTTAAAAATGGACTTTGTCTCAAAGATACATCTAAGACTACAAAACAAAGTAGCAACTAAGTAAGTAAAATAAACCAGTGTTGTGCAGAGATTTAATAATTGGGCTCTGGAAGTTCAAGCAATTCTCAGGTATTTGGTATTTCATAGAGGGAACATCATCCCTTTAGACAGTAAATGAAATATATGTATTATGTGGTAGGACTCAGGTATCCAATAAACTGGCAGTTTTAACTTTGCAGGTAGATCTGGGAGGGAGATTTGTGAGGGACAGGTGTCTCACTGCTTCAGAATCAGAGAAGACTCTGAGAGGAGAGAATATGAGACTCACTGCCTAGTCCTGGGTTTAGTTTCTTCCAATCAGCCCTCACTGCCTGTAGATCACCTTCCTCCACTGGGGTGCTCCATCAGATCTAGAATCATTAGAAAGGAGATGGGACAGAAGAGCATAAGTTCAGTCTTTTTAGAAGAACTGGATGAAGACATGGTTTTGATTGTAATTGCAGTGTTTTGTATTTTTTGTTGTTGTTGTTATTGCTGCTGTCATTTCAGAAAAGACCTCACTGAAATATCCCTGGCCAGAACTCACTGCTTAGATTAGGCTGACTCCCAACCCACTGAAATCTCCATGCTTCTTCCTGAACAATAACGGAACTAATGGCATGTGCTACCCCACCTAGAATGTAAGACAGTTTCAAATCCTTCTGATCAATTTTTATTCTTTTTTCTTGTCTTTTTTGACATAGGTCTTTATTTCTGTTCACCTTATACATAAACATCCATGTGTGTTTCATAATGGAAAATAACTTCCTTTTCTTTCCTGTATGTATAAAGTACTCTCAACCTAATTTTTACAGTATTTCACATTATTTCTGTAAAAATAAATCCTCTGCACCCATCTCTCTATGGAAAGTAGTAATATTTTACAAAAACCTCACTCATAGTATCTTAGGTTTTAACACAGTGCAATTTATATGAAAACTGAGAACCAGGCTCATTAAACCCTCACTGCTCTCCCTCTTTGTTCCAACTTAAAACCAAAACTTGCCTTCTGATTGGTTGCTTGTGTCCAAAACAAATGTTGTCTGGGACTATTTTCATTATCTTCATTGTTGGAGTTCCCTTTGTGAAAGCTAAAGAATTCACACAAGCATGAAATTCTGGAGGCCCATTCAGTGTATTATTTCCCACAGCAGAGTCTTATTTATTTAGTCATGTACTAGTAAATTGAGTGAGGTGCTATATATGTAGTTTGTTCTGGGGTTAGATTTTTGTGTTTTTGTTTTTGACTAATTTTTGATACATGATCTTGATATGCAGATTAATTTGAAACTCCTACTTTCTCAAATCCTCTGCCTCAGTGATGTGACCATTGCCAGCCTGACAACAGCAAACATGGTCCTGGCAGACCTGGTCCTTATTCCCCATCCTTGTGCCTTCCTAAAAACCATTATATTTCAGTTATAAAAGTAGACCCCAACGTCCCTTCCTTTATTTGGATATTTCCTCTTCTTGAGAGTCACTACCAAGACTAAGCTTTCAAGTCTAGCAATGAAAAGTCTCTTTTGACTTATGTAATTACCCACTCCAATTAAAATTAAATACCTTATGCTCACATGGGGTTTACCTTTAACCTCTATAACATGCCTTTGACCTATAGGCTAGGTATTCTCTTTCTATCCAGAGGTAGTCCTTTGATCCTGCCATGTCCCCAAACACGAATACCACTTTACCCTCTCCCTTGTTCTCTTCCTCTCTGCTTTGTCTTCTATCTCCTGTCATTGTCTTTTATCCCTTCGCCTTTGTCCCTCTGAAGCACATAGATCTCTTTTGTGCTGAGAACTTGGTCTGATGGTGTTTTGGGCTGACTCTGAGTATACCTACATTATTGTTCATTCCTAACTCCAGCCAGAAACATCTTTCATTCTCTATGGGCATCCTTCCAGAAAACTCAGTTTTAAATTGTGTAAGGCTATTCATAGACTCTCATGAAGAAAATCTTGGTACATTTTCTTTAAAAAAAGAAAATTGCCTCTCATGGATATGCACATATTTAATCTCAGCTCACCAGGGACTCTACAGAGAACAATAATCCCCATAACAAGCAAGTGAGGCAGAGCTCCATGGAATTAGGTACAGGTCCAGTGGCTAGCCTGGATGTTAAAGAGATGAACTAAAGTGAGTAAGGAGATTGAGATACGTTCCATAGAGAAATCTTAGCAGCCTGCTGTTTAATCACCTCAGTATCTTTAAGAAGCTGTACTACACATGAAGTTTTGGAGACCCCCAAGAGAACCAGTCACAGGGAATCAGGGGATGGTGTTAGAAACTCTTCTTATACAACATATAAACTGTCCTGGAAGAATAAAGCATTAGATCATTTAAGGCCACATCATCATGTCCTTCTCATTTTGATATCAGGTCTCTGATTGTTCATATGTTGTATATAATATCTTCCCGCAAATGACAAATAGGAGAAAATAGTTCCTGACTTATGCCTGCTTGGTATTCACTTGGTCTTCATTTTCTTGACTTTTGAAAAACCCTGTTCCTTCACCCCATTTTTCTCCATATCTAAGTCACTTGTTATCTGAATGTACTACATACAAATCTGTTTCCCAAATGTTGAACACTTTGTGAAGCCCTGTGCTTTGGGTCCAATTCATGAGAACTGTTCCTGAGATTCAAGAAGCTACACATATCTGAGGTTGAACTAATTATGGTTATGAGGAATGAAGAAACAAGACAGAGCTATAGATGCTGGGAATGATTAGGCTCTGTGCTCTGATTGAGACATACCAGCACCCCAGAAAGTCAACACATTTATTGTATGCAGTCAACAGATGGGAACAACATTTTCATGCAAGGATGCCTGTATTGTAACACACACAAACTACAATAATCCTAGAGAATAAAATAGTGCTTAACATCTTTTGTAGATGCAATACTCTTCACCAGCTCTGAGGACAATTATTTCTTTTCAATGTGTCTCAGAAAATTAGGTGGTTGACACATCTATGTTCCTTCCAGCAAGGGACATTCACTTAGGATATCAATTCCCAATAGTACGCTACCATTTCTCTCTTCCAAAATCAAGCCCAGGGAGGGTTCTTTTCAAAAAAGCAACATTGGGTCTCCAGATCATAAACATAGGACCCACCACACTTGGAGCATTTGATTGTACCAAAGGTGACTTTCTTGGGCTCTCTTATGGCCCTGAGTATATCCAGGAGCTCAGAACAAAAATTTTCTAATCTGTGTGATAGTACTACATCCCTATTATCATAGCACTCCTGAGGGGCAGGGTATAGCTCATCAGCTAGCTGGCTAAGCTTAGCTGTGTGGTGTAGAAGTTTTTTCAGGAAAAGCAGAGAGAGTTCATTACCATAGAAATTAACTACTGTGAGCTGGTAACATTGACTTAGGGCAGGCAGCAGGGCATTGAAGTGAGTTTCCCCCATTTCACATGACATTAATTGCAGGGATTTCAGGGTATGTCTAACTCTCTCAAGGAGAAACCCAAGGGGCTCAAGAAGTAAATTACTTAAACGTACATCAGTCAGGTGGAGAGATCTGAGCTCAAAAATATTCAGGCAATAGGGGAGGTAATCCAAGTCTGACTGTGAGAGGTCACAGTCAGTGAACGAAAGTACTTCCAAGGGCTTCTTCAGGCACCTGGGGAGAGAAGAAATGGTTGCTTTCTGGAAAATTGTGACAATCAGGGTTGATAGATTGGCAGACAAGCAGATGACACTTCTCTCAGTCTCAGTCTGACAATACATTGAGGTCAAACCCCACCCAGGACATTGCCTTCTGTTGTCTGTTCACACAACTCAGATCATTCTAGTCTGAGGCCTGTCCATAGCAACATGATTCAGGACCTGGCAAGAAAGCACACCAATGGATATATCAGGCCAACTTGGTGTATGTAGGAAGAAATACCTAACCCAAATAAAATTTAACAACTTCCTATTGCTATTTTTAAAAGTTCTCAGAGGTTTTGTGCCTCCAAGGTCCATGATCCTTTCTTCGCCATGAACCTCAGTGTTACATATTTCTCATCTACTCAACCTATTTCTGAGCTCTAAACATGAGCAATAAGAACCATGCTTATATCCGGCCATATATATCTTATCACATAGTTCATTTGCTCATATATGCTATGTCTCTATTACTGCTAGGTTTATAGTGACCAGACCATCATGGACTACCAAAACTGTAAAACAAAACAAAACAAAAGAAAAACAACTAGAAAATAGAAAAGGAAAGAGAAGAGAGGTGTTTTCTCTTGTCTATTGGACTCTTTCAATCCTTCCTTACCTGAGACATTCTATAAAAATGACACCATGTACATAGAGTTCCTGGAGATGGTGGAATGTAGGAAGATGAGAAATCACTGTAATCACTTTTTCCTCATTAAGATTTCTATAATCATCTATATTGAGGGTATATATGATCTCATCTAGTGTGAGTGAGAGTAGATTGCTCATCTGTTTCAGATAGGGATTAAGAAAATCCAAATATTCTAGGCAAAGACAAGATAGTTCCAGATCTTCTATATATTCTGCATGTACAATTTTGAACATTTCTATGACTGCGGCTTTGGTTAAGCCATAAATTTTCAGCTTTCTACAGTGTAGATGAATGGAATCTTCTCTCTGGTAGGCCCACTGCAACAAGTAAGTGGAACATTCATCAAGGTGGCCCTCCATGAATTGGAGTTCTGTTGTCACTTTCAATTTGTTCTTTGTCCCATAGCCAGGACTATTCTCAACTGGCTTCTCCTGTTCCATGAACTCTGGTAAGCCTTCAACTTCATGGGATCCAGCCCATACCACAACCAAATCATGGCTCAAAGTGATCTCTCTGAGTTTGCACCTACTGTGGTAGAAACGAGTATAATTTTGAGAAGGTAAGGGACAACACATTTTATCGTTTGATTACCTCTTACATTTCACACTTCAGCTTTTTGTTCCAAAACTTTGCTTATTCCTGTGCCTCGAATGAAACCATGAGCCCCACACTGAGTAAATTAATAACATTCTTTGCACAAAGGGCATCTTTAGCCCTGTCATAGTTACCTTCATTGCAAGCCCTTTAATTCCATTTTCATTTCACTTGAATCTTTTTGGGATGCAGGAAAAGGTCCATTCCTCACTGAGTTTGCCTATTCTTTTCTGTCTTCCGCATTATCCATCATTTGCCCAGATAGCCAAGACTGAGCTCAAGCCTTTGTACCCCTCTAACCCTCTACATCCAGTGAAGAATAATCCTGAATATGGAGTGAAGAAAAAATTGAAGATCAGAAGCCTCTGATCCACAATTTTCCAAATATTCTCTGTCCCTAATTGTTCATTCTCAGCACTCAGGTAAACTTTCACCAACCCCAGGTGATCCTGCCTACCTGGAAAAAACTGGTTTTGAAATCAGTATATCTATCTCCTCAAGAACAGCCTTCAAAGTGTCTAAGTTGAGGTTCTTTAGCATCGTTCCTACAGAAAGGTATGGGAAGGGCCACACAGGTATCATGGCAGTCAAGATCTTTGTATGTCCATCAATAAATGCCTCCTTAAACATCACTGGGAACATCATATTGGGCAGGTCCTTGAGAGCAGAAATGGCCAAGTACTCATCCCTCAGTAGACACTGTCTTGCTAGCTCCATCAGAGTGGGTGGCGAATAGAAATTCATTGTGTCTTCTTCTAAAGAGTCATGCTAGGGAAGCCAGGAAAAATATCATTAATGACAAGAAACTTAGCAAGTCTTTTATCCCAGACAGGTAAATATGGGGCTTGGATCACTACTGATGAAGATGGAATACCCAGTTTACCAATTTGAGTACACTCAGTTGTTTTTTGTTTGTTCTTTGAGATAATGTCTTTACATAACTACCTATATCCTTGGCTGTCCTGAAACTTACTTATAGACCACACTGGCCTGAACTCCACAGAGAACTGCCTGCCTGTGCCTGCCAAGTGCTGAGATTACATGTGTGTTCCATCACTGCTCAGTCTGTGCCACCATAATATGTCTAATCCAGAACTGCTTGATCTGGCCTGTGCTGGTTTTAAAGCTATGCTTCTTTCTTGCATTATGATGTATCTCCAAAATATCCTAGTTCCCAAAGAACACATCCAATTGTAGCCACAGCTGGGGTGAATACATCCCACTGGGAAGGGATCACCAGAAACTCTGAAGCCTCAGTCAGGTGTTGGATGATGAAGAGACTGTGTTTAATTCTCCAGTCCCTCAAAGAAAAGAAAGAAAATAAATTTACAAGTTAACTACAATCTCTATTTATCCAGCTACCCTGCATGGAATAAGTCACAGCATCTTTGACATTCCCATAATTAGTTATTGACATCAATCTTTGATTATGACCATACAAATCATTTGGAGAAGGTGTTCACAAAGTTCCAAGCTTGAGGTCTAAATAGAGTGGTTAAAGAAACACTAAAGTCAGTAATCCTTCAGTAGCCATTAACATGGTCTCTAACTCTTTATATAGCATCCTTAAAGAAGAGACTATGAGTTTGAGATTATAATTCACATGCTAAAGTCAAGAGACTCATTAGTTCAATAACATGATTGGTTACTTCAACAATACTAGGAAATCTAGCCTAAGACCTGCAGAAACAAAAGGAGGGCCAAAAAATATATGAAAAGGGGGCATAAATTTTAAGTTTAAGTTATAACAAGATTTTTCATTGAATACTTAATAAAAACATGCTAGCTTCTTCCTGAATTTTCAAACACATGATAGGTTCCTTGTAAAGAATAGGCCATGTATCCTTCAGCATATAGAAATACCTTGCTTGCTTTTGTTTATTGGTTTGTTTTGTTTTGCTTCATTGATACATGATCTTACCCAAAGTTCTTTGAAACTTACTATATAAATTAGGCTGCCACCCAACTTAGAGACTACACACCCCTTCCTGTTGGAGTCAAGTATGAGTACAGGAGGAGAGGAGGAAGTGAGACTGTGATTGTGATATAGTGTCTTTTATACACACACACACACACACATACACACACACACACATATATACATATAGATGTACATATACAATATATACAAACATTCATATGAATGTATATACGGCTTTCTTCCTCCAAATTTGAGGACATTCTGAATTCACTAAATAAGAGACTATTAGTGAGCAGATGCAAATACCATTTCTTTTTTGTATTTTGTGTTTGTTTGCTAGTTTTTCATTATTTATTTAGTGATGTATCCATTTATTTATTTATTTATTTATTTATTTATTTATTTATTTATTTATTTAATATATATGAGTACACTGTCCCTGTCCTCAGACACTCCTGAAGAGGGCACCAGAGCACATCATGAACGGTTTTGAGCCACCATGTAATTACTGGGAATTGAACACAGTACCTCTTTAAGTACACTCAGTGTTCTTAAACACTGAGCCATCTCTCTAGCCCCTTGTTTTGCCTTTCTAAAAGACATATATAATATCTGGATATTTTGATACTCACAGCCTCTCTCTGCCTTGCTGTTGCTGGGATTAAAAGCCCACCAAATAATACCAGGCTTAAAGCGACATAAACATCAGTACTCAAGACACTCGAGTAACTTACATCTGACACTCCGGCCAAAAGTGCCTAGAATTGAAGGTCACCCTGACATTCTTAGTGAGATTGTCTCAAGAAACAAAAAACAAAACTAAATAAAACTAAAATATCCTACAGAAACCATTATGACCTAATTAATAATCAGATGTAATTGAGAACACACTTGGATATTCTGGTTAAGCAGCCCTCAGGTGTTTGTGGTAGGAGAATCTTTGTTATTTTAAAGCCCAGCAATTTTTTTCTTTTTAGTTTACATTCCAGCCACTGCCCCTCCCATAGTTCCTAATATAATTTCTACTCCCCCTTTCCTCCAATAGGGTGCTTTCCTTCCCCCACCAACCCTTCCAGCATCTGCCTTCTCGAGGTCCTCAAGTCTTTCCCACTAAAGCTAGACCAGGCAGTCCTCTGCTATACATGGACTGGGTGCTTTAGACAAGCCTGTGTATGCTGCCAGGAAAGGGGCTCAGTCTCTGGGAGCTCCCAGGCATCCAGGTTGTTGAGATTGGTAGAATCACTATTTGGTCGCCCTCCCCTTCAGCTTCTTCAACCCTTCCCCTAATTCAAACCTAGAAAAAAACCTTGAATGAACAGGAGGCACTTAAAGAAATGTTCAAAGGGAAACACAAATCAAAATGACCTTAAGATTCCACCTTGCAACAATCAGAATGGCTAAGATTAAAAAAAAAATCTCCATTGACTGCACAAGATGGTAAGGATGTGCAGGAAGAAAAAACTCCTCCATTTCTGGGATTGCAAACAGATGCAACCACTCTGGAAATCAATCTAGTTGTTTCTTTGAAAACTGGATAAACTTTTACCTGACAAACCAGCTATATCACTCCAGGTTTTATACCCAGATTACACCCCATCATACCACAAGGACACTTGCTATGTTCATAACAGCCTTATTCGTAATAGCCACGTGCTGGCTAGAAACAATGTAGATAGCGCTCGATTGAAGAGTGGATACAGAAAATATAGTTCATTTACACAATGGAAAACAATCCAGGTAACAAAAAATGAGGACATCAAAAAATTTGATGGCAATTGGACAGAACTAGAAAATACCATCCTGAGTGAGGTAATGCAGATCCAAAATCCCATGCATGTCATGTACCTATTGTTAAGTGATATAAGTCAAAGAGTACAAAATACCCAGGATACAGGTCAGGCAAACTTTCTTAGAGGGAACTCATTTTAAAAAAGAACCACCAAGTAATGCATTAAATGAGCAAATTTCAAGTGAGGACAAGGCTAGACTAGGTTGTGTGAGATAAGCATCCTTATGGAGCTGAGGGACTTACTTGATCTGGACAATGGTTACACATCACCATATTCAGGCAGGGGAAAGCTGCAACTCCTGGTTTCAAAAACTGATCGTTTCTATGCCTGCTTTGACTCTTTATATAGTTTTCAGCTGAACCATCCCTTTGTAGCCACACCCTTGGAGTCAAATGAAGCCTCTGGATCAATAGTTGAGTCTCTACCCACTTGCTCATTTTCAGATTTGGATGGTGTAGGTAAATTGAATCAGATCCATACAGAGGAAGATTCTTAGGCCAGGCAGAGAGTCAACAACTGGTCTATTGAAGCAAAGTAGCTTGCATCATGCCCTTCATCACAGCAATAATGATGAACAAAAAAGCATAGACAGGTGGATCTCAGAATTCAAAACCATGGTTAGACTCCAAGCATATAGCTCTTATCCAAACTCATGCTCACTATATATTGAGGTCAACACCCAGGACATGAATTTCTAGTTTCTGCCCACACTATTCATAGCATGCTAGTCTGAGGCCTGTGAGTATCAGCATGGACAGGATTCAGGGCATGGCAGGAAACCACAGCAATGGCTGTATAAGATCAACATGGGGCAAGAAGGTCTCTTGCATCCCACACAAACTCTCATCCTTGTCCCAGTCTCAGCTCAGTGATTCCCATGTTTCCTCCTCCATTCTCCAGCACTTCATGAAAAATGAAATGGAAAAGACCAAGTTGGTATTCTAACTCTTCTCTACTGTGTAGGATTTCCCAACATTCATTTGGTTTGGATGACTTCTTCTTTGATTTCTGACACTGAGTTCACCACATAGCTCAGACTTGTCTTGAAGTGTATTCTGTCTCAATGTGGAAATTCCACAGCTACCACAGAAAGAATGTGAGAGGAGAAAGGGCAGGAGGGAAAGAAATACAAGCTGAAGGATTTAGTGGCATGTCTATCTCAGATTCACAGTCTCTCAGGGTAGTCTTATGTCGTTACATGGCTCCAGAGCTGCTTAGAGAAAATTTGAATGTCTTGGATCACTTTTAAATTTTAGACACAGCCTGGATCTACAGCCAGGTGGTCACCAGTTCACAGACCTACCTGATTTTCTAATTTAGTATAATAAAGCCCACTGCCACACAGGATATTATAATAACTTCAAATTAAAGAGTAATGCAATACATTTCACAGATTCTCCTCAGTCTGTCCTTGGCAGACTCAATCTGTGGAAAGCAGAACCTATGTTGTTGGGCATATGACAGTAGTGCTGCCTCTTTTGAGGGCCTTAATAGATAATCAGTGTCATTTTGCCATGTCAAGAGGCTGCTCACATTGCTTTCTCCTGAATAACCTTTCTAAAGGGAAATGAGATTCAGAGGAACATGTTTTGTTACCTCCTGAGACAAAGGTTAATTTTATCTGGGTTCCTTGTGAGAGCCTCTATATACTGAGACTGCTGAGTGGACTTGAGATCCCTAGAGAATACAACAGGGTACCATGAGTTCTCCTGCATTGCAGATCAGGGACTCTGGCCCTCTGGTGGTTTCTGGAATGGGGAGGATTTACAGTTCCTAGGACAATGCATGAATATTTGGAAACTTAGTGCTTTATCAGACCTTTTCTGACTCAGTCATGTCCCTGTGGACAGGTGTGCTGAATGACGTCCTGAGCTCCTGGATACACAGAAACTAAAGGCAGCCCAGGTACAGCAACAATCAGCTCCAGTCCAGTCCTCTCAGAAGGGAGATATTAGGCAGGAATCTGCAGCTGTATTCAATCCTGTAGAATCCATTAGGGTTGCCAATTGGATTCAGGAGACGCCACAGAAGTGGCAAGCTGTCATAGGAAATTCACAAGTTGTTCTTGACAAGTTAATCTTAATAGCAGCATTATTACAAGTCTAGCTCAAATCAAACCAATACATGGGTGCAGTTAGTGAAAAGTAGTGGGCTAGAGCAATACAAACCAAAGCGCACTGCTGGTCTCCAACTATCTGTGTGGCCATATTTACTCCTTTATCAAGCATCCTTTACTTGTCCAGTATATTGAAGCATCCTTTCACCTGTGTCTGCTTCAGGAAAACAGTCTTTCTTCTCTGAGGCATCCTTTCAGCTATATACCCCAGGGAAAAATCATTTGTTATAACTAACTTTCCAAAGAAACTAAAGTCTCTACTTCAGTAAGGAGGTGATGCAGAGAGATCTCTGAGTTTCAGGCCAGCATATTCTGCAGAGCAATTTCAAGTACAGCCAGCACTACACTAACAAATTAAAATTAAAAAAAAAGGAAAGAAACGAAACGAAAGAAGACCAAAATCCAAGTTAGCCAAAATAAGAAAAAAAATACCTTTTAAATGAAAAGCATTTGTGAATATTTAATCACATGATCACTCCAGTATGCTAGACATAAATTATATATATACATATATATTTGAGTATATATATATATATTCATTCAATTTTATAAATACAAATATAAATATAAATGAATATATATATATACACATATATATATTCTTTCAATTTTGGGGGTGATAAGGTCATTTGTCACACTTTAATTTTTTTGTCATATTTAAACATGTGTTTGTGTGTGTCTTTAATGAGAAAGGTTAACATAGATGAAAATTCCAGAAGCCAAAGTAGTAGAACCCTGTGGGTCTGTAGTTTTAGATGATTGTGAGCTGATACGACTTGGAATTTCAGTTGGGTCCTTTGAAAGACTCAACATCTCAGAGAAAGACTCAATAGAACAAAGCAGAGAGTGTTCCTGCTTCTTTTACACTTTTAATTACTTTTCAAAAATTCTCTCCTGTGTCCCAGATGGGACTTGAGATCCTCATTCACCCACGTTCTCTCACTGAGTGCTGTACTACCATCCCCAGCATGCTTAGCACACGCTTATGGGGCCATATTTCTTCAGAGATCATCTTGTATTCAAAGGACACTAGTAGATGACAAATGTCTCTTTCCTTTTCTACAGCCTTTACTCTGTGAAATAAAACCTGAGTTGTCACTATTCTTTTGGGATTAAAGTCTTTGTTTTGTAACATTTTGCCAAGCTGACCTCTGCACTCCTTTTGTAGCCATCACCAGTAGCAATAAAACAATTAATACATACTTCTTGATCATCATTGGTATGTTTATGAAAATATAGACTAGTGGCTCCATTGCTTCAATGTCACTGTTGTTATCTGGTGACCATGAAAAAGTTCTTTGTAGGAAGTATTCAGTAGGAATGCTCTAAACAGAAGTGACAGCTGGTATAGGACCACTTGAATCAGAGTCCACTTGAAGTTGATCTCTACTAGATATCAGAATTTGATATTATCTACATCACATGCATATTCATAGGGTGTATTTATTTCTCAGGAAGAAATAAATGAAAACACATAACTTTTTCTGCATGTGTTTGCGAGTTTTGCCTTCACTTATCCTTTGTTTCCTATCTCCACAGTACCAGTGGAGACCAGCAAAAGGTAACACATTACCTGTCATTGGTGTTATAGAATGCTGTAACCATACAATTGAAGCTGGTATGGGATACAGGGGCAGTTGAAAGAGCAGACAAGCTCACTAAGGATGAACCATCAATTAGCACAACCTCTGTCTCCATATTTCTGTTGAGACAATGTTTTACTATGTAGTCTTGGCTTCTCTGCAATATGCTTTGATGACCAGTCAGCATAAGAAGTCATAGTAATCTGCTGTTCTCTGCTTCTGTTTTTCTGAGATTGAGGGCAATGGTCGCTGCTGCGGACCAGCCTCAGTTGGCCCCCCCTCAATCCTCAGAAGAAATCAAGGCTCCAGACATGTGGGCAGGAGCTGGCAATGAGAAGGGTGACAAACACACAAGGACACAAGGGAGTGAGCTGTATCTGAATGCAATTTTTGTCAAAGTGAGCATCAGTCTTATATGTTAGAGAAAACAAAGAAGTTAAGTAATGCATTAAGGCCATCCAAGGTACATTGACGTTATCTGATGCAAAATTACCTTTACAATCAAACAGATGACAGTGTACTAAAAGCTAACAGGAACCAACTGGGATAAAAACAATGTTAATAATTGGGATCAAAAGCAGCCCCACCTAAGTCAGCTTAATTTTAGAAGCCAGGGGCAAGGGCTTCATGCCCTTGCCATAGTTCCAATTCTAGTCTGTTGTATAGTCCACCTTCCCCCTAGGCCACTGTAAATTTCTATGTATGGTAGTGGCTCATCTATCTATAATTCTAAGTATTTACTCTAGTTCCTTCTTAGACCACAACGTTCCTTCTTCCTAGGCCATGGTAAATTCTTCCATCTGGGAGTAGTTTGCCCTGACATTCCTAACTCTTATTCAGTAAAACACTTTTAAAAAGCATGCAAGACCCTCCACCTTATCACAGGGACAAATTTGGAGCATTTGTGCTATGGGAATGCCAAGGTTCCAGGACACTACGTTTCTGTGAACTTTTTGCCTCAGGACTGCATCCAGGTTTTTAGGCCTGTCACACGAGTCACTACTGGAGTGGATGTAGCAGGTCCTCATGCCTGATAAGATATTTTTCCCTACCATCAAAGTACTTTTATATTTCACTTAAATGAGGTCAGGTCACATAGAACAAATGGTTCATAGGAAGTGAAGTCAATTTCATGGGCATGCCTTTAATGTCTTTGCATTGCAGTGTCCATTTATTTATAGAGGAGGGGACATTAACCAGGTTCATCATGCTAGGCTGGTACTTCTTATCTTCCTATAACTCCCAGTTGCTTACAGATTATGGTGTGACTCAAAGAGTAACCTAACCACAGAGATGAGGAAGTTGTCCATAGAAAGCACCTCCTCCTGCATCTTCTATTTTACCACACCCCCAAGTCTATCTGGCATGGGCCTGAGACCCTGAATCCAGATCTCTGATACTGTAATCTGCTGGCAGATTACAGTAGTGCATCCTGATCTCCCACCCATGTGTTCTTCTTTTTTATAAATTATTAGAGCAAAGTCTGATGTAGAGTCACCCAGCTGAAGCTAGTCTTGAACATTTCATCCTCAAGCTATGAACGCTTGAGTGTGGCTAGGAGTGGATTCCTCACATTCAACAGTGAAACTATTTGTTTAGATCTGTCTAATGTCTCTGTCTGAGATAGTTAGAGAGCAAGAGGCACCGTGATTCCTCCAGGCTACTTTTGACAGGCGAACTGTGGTCACAAAGGTCATCCCAAGTCACAATATGGGGGGTTCAGCAGCATACCCCTCTAATTCTTGCACTTAAGAAGAGGATGTTAGAGAATCAGAAGACCAAGGTTAGTTTTGCTCCATAGAATGTCCATATCTAGACTGGGACAGAAGAGATTCTACAGCAACAACAAACATCCTAAATAGAGACAATAGAGAGCCTTATGATCCCATAATTAAGAACTCTACCTCACCTGCTCTCTTTCAATCTGGTACTTAGTCTGGAATATTTTGAACTAGCTGGAAGGCCCTTTTTCAGGAAAACAAGTACAACAGTTATGGTGGGACACAACTGGGATGCCAGCAATCCTGAGGTAGTTCATACGGAATGTTCTATGCTCTGTTCTAGCTACTTCATCACAGATGCTTGGCCTCTCTGCTGGTCCTGGGAAGCTGTTTCGATAGAGTCTGAATGACCATGACCACTTTTCAGTGCAAAGCAGGGACCCAGAGATGCCCATTAGACTAAGTGGGCCCTCAAGAAGAAGCAATATGAGACCCACATGACTATATGTCAGGTGCCTCCAGCATTGTCACTTACTCTCTGTCACACCCTCTTCAGCTCTTCATTAGTCACCCCAGACCCTGAGTCTCATGCCCAGTTTTCAACATTTCCCATCCACTCAGCTCATAGGCTCAAAAATGAACATTTTACTTATAGGGATCAGAGCAGACTGGTGTCAATTCTCTCAGATCTGAAAACAGAAAATACCAGGGCAACTGTACAGATCTATGTACTCCCTATGCCTTGTCCTCTTCTCTTTCCTGTTACTTCACATTAGATTAGATAAGGATTGCCTTGCTGTCTTGTGTCTAAACTGTCTCTGAATCAACTGTAATGTCCTGGTGAAGGTGAAGGACTTATCTGGTCTGGACACTGGTGACAGATTCCTATTCCCAGAAGGTCTGGGCAGTCCCTATGGATACAAAGCCCTGAATGTAGCTCCTAGAACACTTTTGCAAACCTTTTTCCTGTCATCTTTAGCAGCTATACCAGCATCAAAAAAATTCAGCACACCTAATGACTTTTCTCAAATCCTTTGATCTTATGTGAGTCATCCTTCTCAATACTCATTAAACTAAACATTCATGGAAGAAGTAGCAAACAGGCAATCATCCCAAAACCCAAATGAATATCCAGAGTCTATCTATGCAGAGTTATAGAGTTCATTTATTGAATTTTAACTTTCATTTTGTGTTTTTGTTTTTGTTTTTATTTTTGTTTTCAAGACAGGGTTCCTCTGTGTTGTTCTGGACATACTGGAACACACTCACCAGTCTGGACAAGAGCTAAAATATCTACCTGTTTCTGCCCCACCCCAAGTGTCGGGATTAAAGGCCTGTGCTACAACTGTCAGGCTCACTATGTTGTTTATTTACATTTACTTTCTTATTTATGCACTTGGCTTCATATTTGATTTTGTGACAGAGTTTTACTCTCTATATAATCTTGATTTTGACTCTCCTAGCAATCCTCCTAGTTTGTCTTCCCAGAAAGAAGGATGACTATTGTAAAGAAACATAGAGTTGCCTAAATTTTATACATTTGTGCCTAGTATTGATCTAGGTATGAGTCAGTTCAGGGTTTAATTTGTGCCTGATAATAGACGAAAAAAGAAAAAAAGAAATCTAAGACAAGACAGCTGAAATATTTTTTCTGGACTGTGACTGTTCTGAAGTTCATAGCTGAGCTAGGTATGCTGTCAGTCATTAGCTGTAGCAGCTCTTCGAAGGCTGAAGTGGGAGGATGATAAAGGATCAGTTCAAAGTTATCCTCAGCTACACAGCAAGCTTGAGGATAGGTGTAGCTAAGGAATATCATTTCTTCTATTCTTAGGTCAAACCACACCAAAACAAATAAGGGTGGTTTTGAGTTGAATCTGCCCTTGGTTCACCATAAATTAAGGGAAAGGATCAGCCAAGACACTAGAAAGAAAAGGAGCCCTTCCGGTCAGCACTAGCACTGGGTTACCTTGGGCACTGTTTAGGCAGACACCCCCATGGTCCCTAGAGGACTGTGCACAGGATCTTAGGATCACTGGTGAGCAGAACACAACATCAGTTCCAATCCAATTGTGACGGGCCTGTGACAGAAGGAACAAGGACACTAGAACCCTTCCTGTCCAGAGGCTCAGGTTCCATTTCATCAGTTCTGATTTACCTTGGTTTTGAGCAGACCAGAGAACTCCACGATCCTCAAAGGAGACACCATTTCCAGGCACTGTAACAGGCCAAGGATCTTAGGACAACAGGAGTCCTGAATCAACTGGGATTATATGAAGGACAGGCTCCAATCAGATATATTGTGGGCAGCAAGCACTTGAGGTAATCAAATGGCAGGAAGCAAGCATAAGAACAGAAGCAACAGAAACCAAGGTTACTTGGCATCATCAGAACCAAACTTTCCCACCATAGGAAGTCTTGGATACACCATCACACCAGAAAAGCAAGACATGGATCTAAAGTCACTTCTTAGGATGATGATGATGATGATGGAGGACTTAAAAAGGAAATACAGGAAAACACAGGTAAACAGCTAGAAGACTTTAAAGAGGAAACACAAAAATCCCTTAGAGAGCTACAGGAAAACACTACCAAACAGGTGATGAAATTGGACAAAATCATCAAGGATCTAAAAATGGAAGTAAAAACAATAAAGAATTCCCAGTTTAATGAAAATGAAGCCACAACATACCAACACTTATGGGACACAATGAAAGCAGTCCTAAGAGGAAAACTCATAGCCCCGAGTGCCTCCAAAAAGAAACTAGACAGAGCATACACTAGCAGCTTGACAGTACACCTAAAAGTTCTAGAACAAAAGAAAGTAAATTCACCCAAGAGGATTAGAAGGCAGGAAATAATCAAACTCCAGGACAAAATAAACAAAGTGGAAACAAAAAGAACTATTCAAAGAATCAACCAAATCAGGAGTTGGTTCTTTGATAAAATCAACAAGATAACTAAACCCTTAGCCAGACTCACTAGAGGGCACAGGGACAGCATCCTAATTAACAAAATCAGAAATGAAAAGGGAGACATAACATATCCCGAGGAAATCCAAAACACCATCAGATCCTACAAAGAAGGCTATACTCTACAAAACTGGAAAATCTGGATGAAATGGACAAATTTCTAGTCAGATACCGGGTACCAAAATTAAACTAGGATCAGATTAATGACATAAGCAGTCCTATATCCCCTAAAGAAATAGAAGCAATCCCCGAACACGTCAAAACAATCATCCATTATGACAAAGTGGGCTTCATTCCAGGGATGCAGGGATGGTTTAATATACAGAAATCCATCAGCGTAATCCACTATAGAAACAAATTCAAAGACAAAAACCACATGATCATCTCATTAGATGCTGAGAAAGCATTTGACAAAATCCAACTCCCCTTCATGATAAAAGTCTTGGAAAGATCAGGAATTCAAAACCCATACCTAAAAATAATAAAACCAATCTACAGCTAACTAGTAGCCAAAATCAAAGTAAATGGAGAGAAGCTGGAAGCAATCCCACTAAAATCAGGGATGAGACAGGCTGCCTACTTTCTCCCTACCTGTTCAATATAGTACTTGAAGTCCTAGCTAGAGCAATTCAACAACAAAAGGAGGTCAAGGGGATACAAATTGGAAAGGAAAAAGTCAAAATATCACTATTTGCCGATGATATGATAGTATATATAAATGACCCTAAAAATTCCACAAGAGAACTCCTAAACCTGATAAACAGCTTCAGTGGAGTAGCTGGATATAAAATTAACTAAAAAAAAAAAAAAAAATGGCCTTTCTCTACAGAAAGCATAAAAAACAGGCTGGGAAAGAAATTCGGGAAATAACTCCCTTCACAATATTCACAAATAATATAAAACACCTTGGTGTGACTCTAACTCAGGAAGTGAAAGATCTGCATGATAAGAACATCAAGTCTCTGAAGAAAGAAATCAAAGACGATCTCAGTAGATGGAAAGATCTCCCATGCTTTTGGATTGGCAGAATCAATGTAGTAAAAATGGCTATTGTACCAAAAGCAATCTACAGATTCAATGCAATCCCCGTCAAAATTCCAACTCAATTCTTCAACGAATTAGAAAGGGCAATTGGCAAATTAATCTGAAATAACAAAAAACCTAGGATAGCAAAAACTCTTCTCAACTATAAAGGAATCTCTGGTGGAATCACCATGTCTGATCTAAAGCTGTACTACAGAACAATTGTGATAAAAACTACATGGTACTGGTGTAGCAACACACAGGTACACCAATGAAATAGAATTGAAGACCCAGAAATAAACCCACACACCTATGGTCACTTGATCTTTGGCAAGGGAAAAAGACGGCATTTTCAACAAATGGTGCTGGCACAACTGGCAGTTATCATGTAGAAGAATGCAAATTGATTCATTCTTATCTTGTTGTTTGTTTGTTTGTTTGTTTGTCTATTTGTTTTTTTTCTTTCCATTTTTTATTAGGTATTTAGCTCATTTACATTTCCAATGCTATACCAAAAGTCCCCCATACCCACCCTCCCCCACTCCCCTACCCGCCCACTCCCCCTTTTTGGCCCTGGCGTTCCCCTGTTCTGGGGCATATAAAGTTTGTGTGTCCAATGGGCCTCTCTTTCCAGTGATGGCCGACTAGGCCATCTTTTGATACATATGCAGCTAGAGTCAAGAGCTCTGGGGTACTGGTTAGTTCATAATGTTGATCCACCTATAGGGTTGCAGATCCCTTTAGCTCCTTGGGTACTTTCTCTAGCTCCTCCATTGGGAGCCCTGTGATCCATCCATTAGCTGACTGTGGGCATCCACTTCTGTGTTTGCTAGGCCCCGGCATAGTCTCACAAGAGACAGCTACATCTGGGTCCTTTCGATAAAATCTTGCTAGTGTTTACTAACGTCACGTCTAAGTAGATCAAGGAATTCCACATAAAACCAGAGACACTGAAAGTTATAGAAGAGAAAGTGGAGAAAAACCTTGAAGATATGGTCACAGGGGAAAAATTCCTGAATAGAACAGCAATGACTTTGCTATAAGATGGAGAATTGACAAATGGGACCTCGTAAAATTGCAAAGCTTGTGTAAGGCAAAAGACACTGTCAATAAGACAAAAAGGCCACCATCAGACAGGGAAAGGATCTTTACCAATCCTAAATAAGACAGGGGACTAATATCCAATATATATAAAGAACTCAAGAAGGTGGACTCCAAAAAATCAAAAACCCCATTAAAAATTGGGGTACAGAGCTAAACAAAGAATTCTCAACTGAGGATTATGGAATGGGTGAGAAGCACCTGAAAAAATGTTCAACATCCTTAATCATCAGGGAAATGCAAATCAAAACAACCTTGAGATTCTACCTCACACCAGTCAGTGACCCATCCAGCAGGTCCAGTTTTTCGAGGGTCTCGAGGGGACCTTCTCCTAAGAACCAAATGAGGGGGAAGAAAAGGATGGACACCAAGTGCAAGAAAAGACACGTAAACAGTCTGAGAAGCATCAAGGTGTCACTGTATTTAGAAAGGCTCAAGGCTTAAATGCACAAGCAAAAGGGGAAGTACAATTACTTCTCAGCAGGAGGGGTGGGGCAGTGGAAATTTTTCTTTTGGCAGCTACAAGGGGAAGCAAGAACTTGGTATCAGGGTGTCGTCAGGACATCTGGCGCTGACTTAGGGCTGGAACATTCTGTGGTTGTTCTCGGACCGGTGTGTCGGTGGCCTGCTTTTGACCCCCTTTTCTTCTCGGGGGGAGAGGCCCAATTTAGAGATCAGGACAATAGTGTTGTCTTAATAGCTCCCAACAAGTCAGAATGGCTAAGATCAAAAATTCAGGTGACAGCAGATGCTGGCGAGGATGTGGAGAAAGAGGAACACTCCTCCATTGCTGGTAGGATTGCAAGCTTATACCACCTATCTGGAAATCAGTCTTGCGGTTCTGCAGAAAATTGGAAATAGTACTACCAGAAGATCTAGCAATACGTATCCAGAAGAAGTTCCAACTGGTAATAAGAACACATGCCCCACTATGTTAATAGCAGCCTTATTTATAATAGCCAGAAGCTGTAAAAACCCAGATGTCCCTCAACAGAGGAATGGATACAGAAAATGTGGTACATTTACACAATAGAGTACTACTCAGCAATTAAAAACAGTGAATTTATGGAATTCCTAAGCAAATGGATGGATTTGGAGGGTATTATCCTGAGTGAAGTAACCCAATCACAAAGGAACTCAGATGATATGTACTCACTGATAAGTCGATATTAGTCCAGAATCTTAGAATACCCCAGATATAATTTGCAAAACACATGAAATTCAAGAAGAATGAAGACCAAAGTGTGGACACTTCACCCCTTCTTAGAATTGGGAACAAAACACCCATGGAAGGAGTTACAGAGACAAAGTTTGGAGCCATGACAAAAGGATGGACCATCCAGAGAGTACCCCACTCGGGGATCCATCCCATAATCAGCCACCAAACACAGTCTCTATTGCATATGCCAGCAAGATTTTGCTGAAAGGACCCTGATATAGCTGTCTCTTGTGAGGCTATGCCAGAGCCTGGCAAACACAGAAGTGGATGCTCACAGTCACATCCTATTGGATGGAACACAGGGTCCCCAATGGAGGAGCTAGAGAAAGTACCCATGGAGCTGAAGGGGTCTGCAACCCTATAGGTCAAACAACAATAAGAACTAACTAGTACCCCCAGAGCTCCTGTCTCTAGCTGCGTATGTAGAAGAAGATGGACTAGTCAGCAATCATTGGGAAGAGAGGCCCCTTGGTCTTGCAAACATTATATGCCCCAGTACAGGGGAACTCCAGGGCCAAGAAGTGGGAGTGGGAAGATAGGGGAGCAGGGGATGGGGGAGAGTGTATAGGTGTAACATTTGAATTGTAAATGAAGAAAAGACCTAATAAAAAATTGAAAAAGAAACAAAGAAAAGGCAATTGTGTCTGGGTAGTGAGCGTGACGTGAAAGTCTGAATATACAATCCCAGCACTCTGGAAGCTGAATTAGGACAATGCCTCTATCTTTAAGGTCAGCCACATGTACTTAGGGAATTCTTGACCATCCAGTAATTTTTATTGGCAAAAATTCCAGACCACCCTCAGTTCACAGGAGTCCAGCAAAGAAAAGCCTGTATTTGAATTAGGCATTAAATAACTGACCAGTCAGGGACAACAGCACAAAATCAGGAGCTGATTGAATCTTTAAACATCCATCTAATAAGTATTTAAGCAAATAACAAAATTTTTTTTTTCATTTGACTCATAGGATTTTTTTTTTCATTTTTTATTAGGTATTTAGCTCATTTACATTTCCAATGCTATACCAAAAGTCCCCCATACCCACCCACCCCCACTCCCCTGCCCACCCACTCCCCCTTTTTGGCCCTGGAATTCCCCTGTGCTGGGGCATATACAGTTTGCAAGTCCAATGGGCCTCTCTTTCCAGGGATGGCCGACTAGGCCATCTTTTGATATATATGCAGCTAGAGTCAAGAGCTCCGGGGTACTGGTTAGTTCATAATGTTGTTCCACCTATAGGGTTGCAAATCCCTTTAGCTCCTTGGCTACTTTCTCTAGCTCCTCCATTGGGAGCCCTATGATCCATCCATTAGCTGACTGTGAGCATCCACTTCTGTGTTTGCTAGGCCCCGGCATAGTCTCACAAGAGACAGCTACATCTGGGTCCTTTCAATAAAATCTTGCTAGTGTATGCAATGGTGTCAGCGTTTGGATGCTGATTATGGGGTGGATCCCTGGATATGGCAGTCTCTACATGGTCCATCCTTTCATCTCAGCTCCAAACTTTGTCTCTGTAACTCCTTCCATGGGTGTTTTGTTCCCAAATCTAAGGAGAGGCATAGTGTCCCCACTTCAGTCTTCATTCTTCTTGAGTTTCATGTGTTTAGCAAATTATATCTTATATCTTGGGTATCCTAGGTTTGGGGCTAATATCCACTTATCAGTGAATACATATTGTGTGAGTTTCTTTGTGAATGTGTTACCTCACTCAGGATGATGCCCTCCAGGTCCATCCATTTGCCTAGGAATTTCATAAATTCATTCTTTTTAATAGCTGAGTAGTACTCCATTGTGTAGATGTACCACATTTTCTGTATCCATTCCTCTGTTGAGGGGCATCTAGGTTCTTTCCAGCTTCTGGCTATTATAAATAAGGCTGCTATGAACATAGTGGAGCATGTGTCCTTCTTACCTGTTGGGGCATCTTCTGGATATATGCCCAGGAGAGGTATTGCTGGATCCTCCGGTAGTACTATGTCCAGTTTTCTGAGGAACCGCCAGACTGATTTCCAGAGTGGTTGTACAAGCCTGCACTCCCACCAACAATGGAGGAGTGTTCCTCTTTCTCCACATCCACGCCAGCATCTGCTGTCACCTGAATTTTTGATCTTAGCCATTCTGACTGGTGTGAGGTGGAATCTCAGGGTTGTTTTGATTTGCATTTCCCTGATGATTAAGGATGTTGAACATTTTTTCAAGTGCTTCTCTGCCATTCGGTATTCCTCAGGAGAGAATTCTTTGTTCAGTTCTGAGCCCCATTTTTTAATGGGGTTATTTGATTTTCTGAAGTCCACCTTCTTGAGTTCTTTATATATGTTGGATATTAGTCCCCTATCTGATTTAGGATAGGTAAAGATCCTTTCCCAATCTGTTGGTGGTCTCTTTGTCTTATTGACGGTGTCTTTTGCCTTGCAGAAACTTTGGAGTTTCATTAGGTCCCATTTGTCGATTCTCGATCTTACAGCACAAGCCATTGCTGTTCTGTTCAGGAATTTTTCCCCTGTGCCCATATCTTCAAGGCTTTTCCCCACTTTCTCCTCTATAAGTTTCAGTGTCTCTGGTTTTATGTGAAGTTCCTTGATCCACTTAGATTTGACCTTAGTACAAGGAGATAAGTATGGATCAATTCGCATTCTTCTGCACGATAACAACCAGTTGTGCCAGCACCAATTGTTGAAAATGCTGTCTTTCTTCCACTGGATGGTTTTAGCTCCCTTGTCGAAGATCAAGTGACCATAGGTGTGTGGGTTCATTTCTGGGTCTTCAATTCTATTCCATTGGTCTACTTGTCTGTCTCTATACCAGTACCATGCAGTTTTTATCACAATTGCTCTGTAGTAAAGCTTTAGGTCTGGCATGGTGATTCCGCCAGAAGTTCTTTTATCCTTGAGAAGACTTTTTGCAATCCTAGGTTTTTTGTTATTCCAGACAAATTTGCAAATTGCTCCTTCCAATTCGTTGAAGAATTGAGTTGGAATTTTGATGGGGATTGCATTGAATCTGTAGATTGCTTTTGGCAAGATAGCCATTTTTACAATGTTGATCCTGCCAATCCATGAGCATGGGAGATCTTTCCATCTTCTGAGATCTTCCTTAATTTCTTTCTTCAGAGATTTGAAGTGTTTATCATACAGATCTTTCACTTCCTTAGTTAGAGTCCCGCCAAGATATTTTATATTATTTGTGACTATTGAGAAGGGTGTTGTTTCCCTAATTTCTTTCTCAGCCTGTTTATTCTTTGTATAGAGAAAGGCCATTGACTTGTTTGAGTTTATTTTATATCCAGCTACTTCACCGAAGCTGTTTATCAGGTTTAGGAGTTCTCTGGTAGAATTTTTAGGGTC
The DNA here is from genome assembly GCF_000001635.26 of Mus musculus. Lineage (NCBI taxonomy): Eukaryota > Metazoa > Chordata > Mammalia > Rodentia > Muridae > Mus > Mus musculus. The sequence continues at coordinate 144,175,956 of NC_000070.6, read as the reverse complement.
ACTTATATATACTATCATATCATCTGCAAAAAGTGATATTTTGACTTCCTCTTTTCCAATTTGTATCCCCTTGATCTCCTTTTGTTGTCGAATTGCTCTGGCTAATACTTCAAGTACTATGTTGAAAAGGTAGGGAGAAAGTGGGCAGCCTTGTCTAGTCCCTGATTTTAGTGGGATTGCTTCCAGCTTCTCTCCATTTACTTTGATGTTGGCTACTGGTTTGCTGTAGATTGCTTTTATCATGTTTAGGTATGGGCCTTGAATTCCTGATCTTTCCAAAACTTTTATCATGAATGGGTGTTGGATCTTGTCAAATGCTTTTTCTGCATCTAACGAGATGATCATGTGGTTTTTGTCTTTGAGTTTGTTTATATAATGGATTACATTGATGGATTTTCGTATATTAAACCATCCCTGCATCCCTGGAATAAAACCTACTTGGTCAGGATGGATGATTGCTTTAATGTGTTCTTGGATTCGGTTAGCGAGAATTTTATTGAGGATTTTTGCATCGATATTCATAAGAGAAATTGGTCTGAAATTCTCTATCTTTGTTGGGTCTTTCTGTGGTTTAGGTATCAGAGTAATAGTGGCTTCATAAAATGAGTTGGGTAGAGTACCTTCTACTTCTATTTTGTGAAATAGTTTGTGCAGAACTGGAATTAGATCTTCTTTGAAGGTCTGATAGAACTCTGCACTAAACCCATCTGGTCCTGGGCTTTTTTTGGTTGGGAGACTATTAATAACTGCTTCTATTTCTTTAGGTGATATGGGACTGTTTAGATGATCAACTTGATCCTGATTCAACTTTGGTACCTGGTATCTGTCCAGAAATTTGTCCATTTCGTCCAGGTTTTCCAGTTTTGTTGAGTATAGCCTTTTGTAGAAGGATCTGATGGTGTTTTGTATTTCTTCAGAATCTGTTGTTATGTCTCCCTTTTCATTTCTGATTTTGTTAATTAGGATTTTGTCCCTGTGCCCTTTAGTGAGTCTAGCTAAGGGTTTATCTATCTTGTTGATTTTCTCAAAGAACCAACTCCTCGTTTGGTTAATTCTTTGAATAGTTCTTCTTGTTTCCACTTGGTTGATTTCACCCCTGAGTTTGATTATTTCCTGCCGTCTACTCCTCTTGGGTGAATTTGCTTCCTTTTTTTCTAGGGCTTTTAGATGTGTTGTCAAGCTGCTAGTATGTGCTCTCTCCCGTTTCTTCTTGGAGGCACTCAGAGCTATGAGTTTCCCTCTTAGAAACGCTTTCATTGTGTCCCATAGGTTTGGGTACGTTGTGGCTTCATTTTCATTAAACTCTAAAAAGTCTTTAATTTCTTTCTTTATTCCTTCCTTGACCAAGGTATCATTGAGAAGAGTGTTATTCAGTTTCCACGTGAATGTTGGCTTTCCATTATTTATGTTGTTATTGAAGATCAGTCTTAGGCCATGGTGGTCTGATAGGATACATGGGACAATTTCTATATTTTTGTATCTATTAAGGCCTGTTTTGTGACCAATTATATGGTCAATTTTGGAGAAGGTCCCGTGAGGTGCTGAGAAGAAGGTATATTTTTTTGTTTTAGGATAAAATGTTCTGTAGATATCTGTCAGGTCCATTTGTTTCATAACTTCTGTTAGTTTCACTGTGTCCCTGTTTAGTTTCTGTTTCCACGATCTGTCCTTTGAAGAAAGTGGTGTGTTGAAGTCTCCCACTATTATTGTGTGAGGTGCAATGTATGCTTTGAGCTTTACTAAAGTGTCTCTAATGAATGTGGCTGCCCTTGCATTTGGTGCGTAGATATTCAGAATTGAGAGTTCCTCTTGGAGGATTTTACCTTTGATGAGTATGTAGTGTCCCTCCTTGTCTTTTTTGATATCTTTGGGTTGGAAGTCGATTTTATCCGATATTAAAATGGCTACTCCAGCTTGTTTCTTCAGTCCATTTGCTTGGAAAATTGTTTTCCAGCCTTTCACTCTGAGGTAGTGTCTGTCTTTTTCCCTGAGATGGGTTTCCTGTAAGCAGCAGAATGTTGGGTCCTGTTTGTGTAGCCAGTCTGTTAGTCTATGTCTTTTTATTGGGGAATTGAGTCCATTGATATTAAGAGATATTAAGGAAAAGTAATTGTTGCTCCCTTTTATTTTTGTTGTTAGAGTTGGCATTCTGTTCTTGTGGCTGTCTTCTTTTTGGTTTGTTGAATGATTACTTTCTTGGTTGTTCTAGGGCATGATTTCCGTCCTTGTATTGCTTCTTTTCTGTTATTATCCTTTGAAGGGCTGGATTCGTGGAAAGATATTGTGTGAATTTGGTTTTGTCGTGGAATACTTTGGTTTCTCCATCTATGGTAATTGAGAGTTTGGCCGGGTATAGTAGCCTGGGCTGGCATTTGTGTTCTCTTAGTGTCTGTATAACATCTGTCCAGGCTCTTCTGGCTTTCATAGTCTCTGGTGAAAAGTCTGGTGTAATTCTGATAGGCCTTCCTTTATATGTTACTTGACCTTTCTCCCTTACTGCTTTTAATATTCTATCTTTATTTAGTGCATTTGTTGTTCTGATTATTATGTGTCGGGAGGAATTTCTTTTCTGGTCCAGTCTATTTGGAGTTCTGTAGGCTTCTTGTATGATCATGGGCATCTCTTTTTTTATGTTTGGGAAGTTTTCTTCTATTATTTTGTTGAAGATATTAGCTGGCCCTTTAAGTTGAAAATCTTCATTCTCATCAATTCCTATTATCCGTAGGTTTGGTCTTCTCATTGTGTCCTGGATTACCTGGATGTTTTGAGTTAGGATCCTTTTGCATTTTGTATTTTCTTTGACTGTTGTGTCGATGTTCTCTATGGAATCTTCTGCACCTGAGATTCTCTCTTCCATTTCTTGTATTCTGTTGCTGATGCTCGCATCTATGGTTCCAGATCTCTTTCCTAGGGTTTCTATCTCCAGCGTTGCCTCGCTTTGGGTTTTCTTTATTGTGTCTACTTCCCCTTTTAGTTCTAGTATGGTTTTGTTCATTTCCATCACCTGTTTGGATGTGTTTTCCTGTTTTTCTTTAATGATTTCTACCTGTTTGGCTGTGTTTTCCTGCTTTTCTTTAAGGGCCTGTAACTCTTTAGCAGTGCTCTCCTGTAATTCTTTAAATGACTTATGAAAGTCCTTCTTGATGTCCTCTATCATCATCATGAGAAATGTTTTTAAATCTGGGTCTAGATTTTCGGTTGTGTTGGTGTGCCCAGGACTAGGTGGGGTGGGAGTGCTGCGTTCTGATGATGGTGAGTGGTCTTGATTTCTGTTAGTAGGATTCTTACGTTTGCCTTTCGCCATCTGGTAATCTCTGAAGCTAGTTGTTTTAGTTGTCACTGTTAAGAGATTGTTCTTCAGGTGACTCTGTTGGCCTCTATGAGCAGACCTGGAGGGTAGCACTCTCCTTAGTTTCAGTGGGCAGAGTATTCTCTGCAGGCAAGCTCTCTTCTTGCAAGGCAGGTACCCAGATATCTGGTGTTCGAACCAGACTCCTGGCAGAAGTTGTGTTCCACTCACTAGAGGTCTTAGGATCACGTGTGGAATCCTGTGTGGGCCCTTGCGGGTGTCAGGCGACTCAGCTGGCAAGGTAGCCCGGGGCTCGAGTGGACTGGAAGGGGTTTGTGCCCCAGATCAAGCCCGGGTAGCCTGCTTCCCTATGTACCGCAGTCTCAAGTTCCGCGCGATTGGATTGGGGCAGGCGCTGTGTTCCACTCACCAGAGGTCTTAGGGTCCCGTGGGGAGTCCCGTGTGGGCCCTTGCGGGTGTTGGGCAAGACGCTGCTGGCAAGGTAGCCCGGGGCTCGAGTCTCGAGTCGAGCGGAAGGGACTTGTGCCCCAGATCAGGCCCGGGTAGCCTGCTTCCCTATGTCCAAATAACAAAATTTATTGCCCTTAGATTTCTACTGATTGATGCGGGCCATAGATCAGAATTGGGAGCTTAATTGTACCTATGCATCAGAATGCCAAACAAGTTTTCAAGCCCCAAATCCACAAATATATCAGGATTTAGGCATAGAGGGTTTCTTAAGTAACATAGTTTTGTGGTTCGCTTATCCTGTTTCCAGTGGTTGGGTTATTCAACTATGGTGGGGTGAAATGTCTAGTATTCATGTCTCAACTTGTCAACCAGGATGTCAGTTACCCACATACCATTCGTTGAAAATGCTCTCCTTTTTTCCAATGGATGGTTTTGGCTTTTTTGTCAAGGATCAGGTGACCATAGGTGTCTGTTACTTCTCAGATTTAATTTTATTCCACTGTTTTACTTGTCTGTTTTTGTATGAATACCATGTGATATTTTTATCACTATTACTCTGTAGCATAGCTTGAGGTCAGGGATGAAGATTCCCCCCCCCCCCGCCCCCGCCCAAATTTCTTTTATTGTTGAGCATAGTTTTTGCTATCCTCTGTGTTTTGTCATTCTAGATGAATTGAGAATTGCTCTTTCTATCTCTGTGAAAAACTGAGGTGGAATTTTGATGAGGATTGCATTGAATCTGGAGATTACTTTTGGTAATCTGGCCATTTTTACTATGTTAATCCTGCTAATCCATGATCATGGGAGATCTTTCCATCTTCTGAAGTCTTCTTCAATTTCTTTCTTCAGAGACTTGATGTTCCTGTCATACAGATCTTTTACTTGCTTGATTTGAGTCACACAAAAGTATTTTATATTACTTATGACTGTTGTGAAGGGTATTGATTCCCTAATTTCTTTCTCAGCCTGTTTATCCTTTGAGTACAGGACGGCTACTGATTTGTTTGAGTTAATTTTATATCCAGCCACTTTGCTGAAGTTGTTCATCAGCTGTAGGAGTTCCCTTGGGGAAATTTTTGGTTTGCATATGTATACTATCATATCATCTGCAAATAGTGATATGTTGACTTCCTCCTTTCCAATTTGTTTCCCTTTCACCTACTTTTGTTGTCTAATTGCTAAATTTATTTAATTCTCAAATATTGACCCCACCCTCACTTCCAGTCCTCCCCTTGCTTACTTCTTAATGCAATGCCCAATCCCCTTCACCAATGAGAGGGTATAACCCTGGGTATTCCTCCTGCCTGGGGCAACAATCCTAATCTACAGGATTAGGCACATCATCTCCCACTGAGGCCTTACAACATAGTGCAATGCTTCATTTGTTCTGGGGGCCTTGGATAAGCTAGTGGGTCGATGGCTTATTCTCTGTGAGCTCTCAGTGGTCTTGGTAGTTCAAAATGCTGTTCTTCCTATGAGGTTGCCACCCCCTTCAGTTACTACAATACTTCCCTTAACTTTTCTATAGGAGACCTGACCTTGGTTCAATGCTTAGCTGTAAGTACTTTCATGTGTCTCAATCAGCTGCTAGAATCCTATTTGCATCCACAAAATAGCTTCAGTAATAATGTCAGGGTTTGATGCCTGAATATGGGATGGATCCCAAGTTTGGCCAGTCACTGACAGGCAATTTGTTCAGCCTTTGCTCCATTTTTGTCAATGCATTTCTTTAAGACAGGAATAATTTTGGGTTGAAAATTTTGAGGGTGGATTTAAGGCCTTCTCCCTCCATGGGTGGGGGGGGCTGTCTCACTACTGCAGTTGGTCTCTTCTGGTTCTATATTTGTCTCAGAAGATTTTCAACTGGCTGACAGACTCCATCCAGGCATTACTTTTAGAGCTGCTGAACTCTGGACTTGCTGAAAGCTGATGTAACCAGTCCAACCACTGGGATAGCTCCATGTTTTTCATCTGGATCAGCAAATCAGATGCTTCTAATAAATGCCTCCTTTCCCAAACTTTGACAAATGTTTCAGCTTTCATACTCCCTTTGGACAAATCTCTCATATCATCAAGAAACAGATACAGAAGAAATGCATGCCCTCCATTGTCCCACTTTATAGGCTAAAGTGCTAGGTAAAAAAGGAAGTCCCTGGGCACATTCTGAAAATGACCCTACTTCATAATCCTGTCCACCCCAATGGCCATGAAAATAGATGAGATCCAATCCTCATTTCATCACTCTCATCTGAAGTGCAACCCCCAGATACATCAGGACCCAGACTAGGGATGCATCATTAGACAACCCCCACAAGACCCATAAAATCAGATGGGTAAAGATCCTAAGGATTGGTTTTCTCTTTTGGTTTGCCTCAAGCTGCTGAAGCACATGGTCCAGTACAACACATATGGACTTTATTACAACAGAGAGGAGCCTAATTACTAATACCATTGCCTATCATTTCCAAACACACAGGCTTGACTTACATAAAGCATTTAGAGCTAAAAGGAATAACTACCCAGAGACTGCAAACATATATGTTCCCTCATCCTTTAGGTTTTGTTTTTTAAATATATGATCTAGAATGTAGAAAATAATTAAGCCACCCATTAGATATATAACTGTCCCTCAAATGAAGACCCTAGTTGTGGAGGACAGAAAATGTAATTTTCTGTTAAATGGGGCTAACCCTGAAACCACTCTGAAAAACTGGGAAAAACCAACCCCATTCAAATTCAGATTTAGAAAATGATATAAATAATATAAGGGACAGTACAGTGAAACAGAGGCTATATTGTGGGTAGAGCTATTTGATAAGAGCATTTATAGCACTATGGAAATGGTCACTACAACTACCTGGAAGAGAAAGAAGAGAGTCCTGTCCCTACTTAGACAAAAGACAAATGATGCAATAAGCACTTTTGTTCTGAGAGTGCCAGAAAGGGGCACTTACTAGCACAGAAAAGGGCACCCATCCCCCTTCTGCAAGACATGGGCTTGTGTTGGAGATTGCTACTAATGTTTTGCATCTGCATGCCCAGATGCTGAGGATCCTTTTTGCCAATTGGTTTTTGATGTATCAAAAACTTGCCAGTGGTCAATAGTTGGACATGGGATGAGACATTGAGATTTGTGTGGGTAGAGCACAGTGAGAATAGAGAAGACTGGGGAGGAAGAACCAACAGAGTAGCAACAGGAGATGAAGCTAACGAGCACAGGGAGAAATCAGGGAAGTAGCCAGTGGCAACAGATGGCACCAGAACAGGCTCTCAGAGTCTGAACCAACCAAACGACATACACAGGCTGGACCTAGGCTTCCCAGCTCATGTGTAGATGTTCAGCTTGACCTTCAAGTGGTTCCCAAGCAACTGGAGTGCTGAGTATCCCAAAAGCTCTAGCCTGTATATAGGATTAGTTCTTCTAGCTGATCTGTCTTGTCAGGTCTCAGGGGAAGAGGACACATGTAACCTAACGATGACTTGAAGTGCCAGGGTGTGTGAGATACTGGGGGTGGGGGCAACCACTAAAAGGAAAATGGGAATGGGCTATGGGGAAAGGATTGTGGGAGTGGATGACAGAGAGTGTGGTGGGGGAAGTAATGAGAATAAGAAAAATTGTATTTAAAAAAAAAGAAAGGAAGGAAAAGGAACAGGCTTCTTCCTGCAAGTTTGAGGAAATCCTATGTTCCATGGAAAGAACAGACCATGTATCAATCAGCACATACAAATACTGCTTGTGTTTTTCTAATTTGTTTCTTGCTCATTTGTTTTGTTTTCTATTTTTGAGACACATAATATCCCAAGCTGTTTTGGAACTCACCATATAGATCAGTTTGGCTTCAAAGTCAAGATATCCCCCTGCCTCTGACTCCAAGTGACTGGGATTAAAGGCACACCTAAAAATGCCAGGCTTAAATTGACATTAAGATCTGCAGTGAATGCACTTGAATAGCTGACACCTCTCATTCTAGACAGAATGGCCTTGAATTCAATGTCACCCTGACATTCTTAGTGAGACTGTCTCAGAAAACAAAAACAAAACAACCCCTAGAAAGCACAATGACCCAATTGATAATTAAATATACTTGAGAATACACTTAGATATTCTGGTTAAGGAGCCCTCAAGTGGCCAAGGTCAGGGAATCTCTGTGAGTTCAGGCCAGGTAGGCTTATGTAGACAGAATTCATCTCAAAAAAGAAAAAAAATGAATATATATATATATATATATATATATATATATATATATATATATATATTATTTGAAGTGAGGACAAGGCTCGACTAGGCTGTATGAGTTGACAGACTTACTGATCTGGACACTGGTGAGAGGTTTCTGTATTTACACAGGGGAAATCTTCACTCCTGGTTCCAAGACACTGATTTTCTGGATGATCCTTGGTAGCCACACCCTCCCAGGCAAAGACCCTCCAATTGAATAATTGAGCCTCCACCCACTTGCTCATTTTCAAATCTATACCCAGGAAGAAACTTAGACCAGCCTGATACTCAAGAACTGATTTCTTGAGGCCAGGTGGTTGTGGCTTTAACCCCTGTACTTGTTAGGCAGAGGCAGAAGGATTTCTGAGTTCAATAAAGCCTTGTCTATGAGCCAGTAGAATTTTCCCAAGGAAATGAGAGATGAAGCTTGGACCCATACCTGTCTACACCTATACACAGAGAGTAAAAGCTGACACAGGAAGCCAGATGGGATGATGCACTGGATTTCAACCAAAAGTAAACAAAAGAGACTGGGAAATGCACTTCCTACTCATTAAAGAAAAAATGCACCAAGAGGACTTTTCAGTTATGAATATCTATGCCTCAAACTCAAGGACACACACATTCATAAAAGTAACATTCATTAAAATATAGTTTGAGGCCAGCCTGGATTACATGGAGAGCTCCAGGACAGCCAGTGATAACATAGAGAGCATTAGTCTCCAAACAAACAAACAAACAAATCCCCATGTTTACATATCACACAATAATCCCATCACACCACAGAAAGAAAAGGGCAAATCTCGATGAATTTATTGGATGGTGCCTAGACTGAAAGATTTCCTTTTGGGAAAACAACGAAACTAAAACTAGCCTGAAACTCAAGAGCCCATCAAATAAATTAATCCACAAAACTAATATTTATGTACTCATTTTTAACTTGTGTTTGGGCAAGGTCTTCATCTGTAGCTAAGGTTGATCTGAAACCCTAATTCTCAGCTCTCCTCCTGCCTCAGCATTCCACTTGATAGAATGACTGTTGTAAACTAACACACCTGGCTCAGTTTTCTTCACATGTGATGCACACAGTGCTGAGTTTCTATCCCATTGGCATTGCTCTATTTCTGATACTACAAATAAACACAGAATCTCCTAAAAATATCCTCTGAGGACTTTGTGACAAATACATTGTCACAACTCTGCATTCTTTCCAGAAATATATAGCTGAGTTGGATGCTCTGTCATTGTTTAGCTGTGTTAACTATCTGCTCAAGAGGGCTGAGGAAGGAGGATTGCTTGTGCCTGTTGTGAGGTAGCAGTTCTGGACATGCAGTCTGCAGATGGCGTTGATTGATGTTGGTAGTAGGTGCCTCAGTAGATAGGGAATCACATCAAAATGTTAAGCCTTCATTTCCAAAGGAGCAGGGGGCATAGTCTCTCAGAGACGACTGGCACCTAGCTAGCTCACTCTAGTTATTTGTTCAAACACCAAAAAGATTAATTGGGGATGGGGAACATTCCAGCTACCAAAATTATCTTGCCCTTGCTGCTCACGAGAGCAGACAACTGCACAAATCTCAGTTCCTTTTGACCAAGGCTAGCTGTAATCAAAAGAAAGAACTCTAGATTTGCCAGGAGTGTCTTAGGACCAAGATGAGTGTAGTGTGTAGCTGCAAGCTATCAAATAACGCTGAGAGCAGATATTCCAAAGAGACAACATTTGTTCAAGTTTCAAACAGTCTCATGGCAATTTCTTGTCTTCTACTGAATGACCCAAACATACCAAAGGCTTATGTGTCCTTTAAAACAGTTTCAAATTTGTGTCATTTATACAGAAGATGCTCTTGTCTCTTAGCCAAAAGAGGATGTCTCCGAAGAGTCCACACAGGAATCTAAAGAATGAATGTCAATAATTTGAGCTGAACTAGGCATGGTCAAACACACCTTTTTTCTCAGCATCTTGGAGACTGAGGCAGGCTTATCTTTGTGAGTTTATGGCCACACTGTCTACCCAAAAAGGTCAGAAAAGCCAGAACTACATGGTTAGATTCTGTTTCAGAAACAGGATGATATTGGAGACAAGATGTTGCCTCACACTTATTACAACAAGAAGTAGAAATGGTGTTGTCACATCTTCTGGGCAAATAAACACATTCTTAGTCAAGCATGACTGTGTGATCCTTTCATTTTGGGGCTCCAGGAGCAGAGATAGGGTAATCTCTGTGTTCTTGGCCAATCTGGTCTAAGTAGAGACTCCCAAACATTCATGTCTTCAGAGTGATGCTGTCTTAGTCAGGGTTTCTATTCCTGCACAAACATCATGACCAAGAAGCAAGTTGAGGAGGAAAGGGTTTATTCAGCTTATATTTTCCACATTGCTGTTTATTACCAAAGAAAGTCAGGACTGGAACTCAAGCAGGTCAGGAAGCAGGAGCTGATGCAGAGGCCATGGAGGGATGTTCTTTACTGGCTTGCTCAGCCTGCTCTCTTATAGAACCAAGACTACCAACCCAGAGATGGTCCTACCCACAAGGGGTCTTTCCCCCCTTTATCACTAATTGAGAAAATGCCTTACAGTTGGATCTCATGGAGGCCTTTCCTCAACTGAAGCTGCTTTCTCTGTGATAACTCCAGCTGTGTCAAGTTGTCACAAAACTAGCCAGTACAGATGCTATACCTTCATTAATATTTGTGAGATGACAGGTGACTCAGGTGTTTAGAGCAGAGACTGATCATTCAGAGGATTCAACTAAAATCCCCAGTTTGCCTATGAGGTACCTCACAACCACCTAAAACTCTAAATCCAGAGGGATCCAACTCCTTTAGCCTCTGGGACGTTTCATCCATGTGAACATTTCTCATTAAAGACACACATATACATAATTAAAAATTAGAAAACTTTAAAGTGTGATAAATGAGATTATCACCCCAGCAACGTAATGAATGAAGTAAATGAATAAATGTGTGTGTGTGTGTGTGTGTGTGTGTGTGTACTAAAATCAAAATAAAGATGATTTATAAGCAGTATTTTATTTATGCACAGCAGACAAGAGCATCTGTGATTAAATATTTATAGGTGATTTTCATTTTGAAAGTATTCTTTATTTTGGATTTTTGGGGGGTCCTTCTTTGTTTCTTTCCCTCTATCTTTCTTTTGGCAGTTTATTTGGGTAATGTTGGCTGTCCTAGAACTTGCTCTGTAGAAAAGGTTGGCCTCCAACTCAGAGATCTTCCTGCATCTACCTCTCTAGTTAAGTGGAAACTTCTAGTTTCTTTGGAAAGTTCTTTATATCAAATGATGTTTTGCTGGGCTACACAGGTGAAAGGTTGTCTTACTAAAGCAAACACTAGGAAGATTGTTTTCCTGAGGCAGGCCAAGGTGGAAAAAGTTTTGCTGGAGCAGACACAGGAAAGAATGTTTACCTGAAGAAGACACAGGTGAAAGGATGCTTTGACATAGCAGACAAGTAAAGGATACTTGATAAAGGAGTTAATGTAACCCCACAAACAGTGGGAGACCAGCATTGACCTTTGTTTTGGATTGCTCTTCCCCACTATTTTTCCCTAACAGCACCCATGTTTTGGTTTGCCTTACATAGCAATGCTGAGGTCAACTTGTGATAATGCCACTACTGAGAGAAATTTGCCAAAAACTGCTCATGAGGTACCTGTGCCAGCTTGATGCTTCTGTGGCCACTCCTGAGACCAATTGGCAAGCCTGGTGATTTCTTCAGGATTGAACTACACCTTCAGGTTCCTGCCTAGTGTCTGCCTGCTAAAAGGACTGTAATGAAGATGCTGGTTCCTGTGTCTTGGGCTGCCTTGGCCTACCTTTATGCTCTCAGTGTGCACAAGCTCTGGATATTATTCAGCATGGCTGTCCACAGAGTCATAAGGGGTCTGGTAAAACATTCAGTTACCATATATCCATGCTATAATTTAGTCTCCACCATCCAGAAGCCCAGAGTCCCTGATCTGCAATACTAGAGAACTCAGTGTGCCCTGTTGTACTCTCTAGCTGTCTCAAGTCCAAACACTCATCAGTCTCAGGATATGGAGCTCCCACAAGAACCAACCCAGATACAATTAACCTTTCTCCCACCAGGTACCAGACCCCGCTCCTTTGAATATCATTTCCTTTGGAAAGGTTATTCAGGAGAAGACAATATGACCAGCTTCTTGTTATGGTAAAATGACACTAATAACCTATTAAGGCCCTCAAAAGAAGCAGTAATACTGTGTTATGCCCAACAACATGGGTTTTGCTTTCCACAGATTTTCTTCCAAGGACTGACTGAGGAAAATCTCTGAAATGTATGGCATTAGTCTTTACTTTTGAAATTATTACAAGGTCCTGTGGACACTGGGCTTTATTACACTAATTTGGAGAATCATGTAGAAGGTCTGTTAACTAGTGACCACCTGGCTGCCCATCCAGACTGTCTGAAATTTAAAAGTGAACCAAGATATGTAATTTCCTCTAGCAGCTCTGGAGCCATGTGACTATATAAGATTACCCTGAAGACTGAATCTGAGATAGAATTGCCAGTGAATAACTTCAGCTTGCATTGCTCTCCCTTCTCTCCTTTCTGCTCTCTCTTTCTTGCTGTGTGTAGCTGCGATATTTGCACACTGAGACAGCGTGCTCTATACTCTAAGACAAGTCTGGGCTGTGTGGTGAGACACAGTGTCAGAAATCAAAGAAGAAGGAATCAAACTCAAATGAATGTTTGCAAATGAATGTTTGCAAAGCCTACACAGGACAGAAGTGCTGGAATATGGAGGAGGAAACACATGAATCACTGGAAAGGGACTGGCATAAGGGTGAGTGCTTATTGAGGATGTAAGAGACCTTTCTACATGCACCATATTGCATTGATACAGCCATTTCTGTGGTTTCTTTCCATACCCTGAATCATTCCCACGGTGATACTCACAGACCTAACACTAGCAGTTGTGTGTTCGGAAAACAGAAGTCAGTGTCCTTGTGGTTGGCCAAAATTTATAGTCAAAATGAGTTTGGTCAGGGCCATATGCTTTTAGATAAGAGTGGTCTTGAACTCAGAGATCTATCTGCCTCTGCTTCGCAATTACTGTGATTAATGGCATCATGCTCAAACACTTGTCTTCAATAAACAAGTTATGGACTATTATTCTTCTTGAGTAGTGATCTGATCCAAATTATCTAAACCATCCAAATCTGAATATGAGCAAGTGGGTGGAGACTCAGTTTTTGAATCAGAGGCCTACTTTGGCTTGGGGGTGTGGCCACAAAGGGAGGCTTCAGCTGAAAATTATATAAAGGGTCATAGCAGGCAAAGAAACTCTTGGGTTCTTGGAGGTTGGAATCATAGCCTACCTCAGTCTGACTATGATGATCTGTCACCAGTGTCTAGATCAAGTAAGTCTTTCAGCTTCATAAGAATACCTCATCTGATGCAACCTAGTCTAGCCTTGACCTCATTTGAAATTTTGTTCACATAATTTCTTACTTGCTAGTTCTCCCTCTCCCCCTCCCCCTCCCCCTCCCAAGATGAGTTCTTTCAACATAACATTGCCTGGCCTGTGTCCTGGATATTCTGTATATTTTGCCTAATGCTCACTTACCAATTAGTATATACCATGCATGTCATTTTGAGTTTTGGGCTATTACAAATAAACCTGCTGTGAATATAGTGGAGCATATTTCTTTGTGGTATTGTTGGGTATCTTCTGGGTATATGCTCCAGAGTGGTATATCTGGGTCTTCAGGTATAACTGTTTCCAATTTTCTGAGAAACCACCAGATTGGTATCCATTATGGTTGCACCAGTTTGCAATTTCACCAGCAATGGAGTCATGTTCCCCTTTCTCCACATTCTCACTAGAATGTGCAGTCACTTGAGTTTTTGATCTTAGCCATTCTGATTATTCTAGGGTAGAATCTTAAGGTCGTTTGTTTTTTTGCATTTCATAATGATTAAGGATTTGAATATTTTTTAAGTGTTTCTGTGTTATTTGAGTTTCTTCTTTGGTTGAATTAGGGGAAGGATTAAAGAAGCTGAAGAGGATGACCCCCAAGTAAGATCACCTGTCTCAACTAACCTAGACACCTGGCAGCTCCTAGAGACTGAGCCAACCAGCCAGGCAGCATACACAGGCTATTCCAAAGGCCCCAGCACATACAGGGTAGAGGAATGCCTTGTCTGGTTTCAGTGGTTGAAAATGTGACTTATTCTGTAGACTTGAGGCCCTAGAAAAGGGAGATGCCGAGGATGGAGTTTAGCGGAGAAGGGGAGCACCCTCTTTGTGGAAACTGGGAAGAGGAACTGGATGAGGAACTGTAGTGGGAGTGAGCAATGGCTGGAATGTAAATTTAAAAAAAAATGCCAAACGTGAAATTCAGAGATTCTCCTGCCTTGACCATGTGAGGACTGCTTAACCAGACTACCAAAATGTGTTCTAAATTATACCTAATTATTAATTGGGTCATTTGTTTTTAGAGACAGGGTTTCTCTGTGTATCCCTGGCTGTCCTGGAACTCACTTTGTAGACCAGTATGGACTCGAACTCAGAAATCCACTTGCCTCTGCCTCCCAAGTGCTGGGATTAAAGGCATGGGCAACCATGCCAGGCACATAGTCTCTTCTTTATGGATGCTTTATAAAGAGTTACAGACCTTGCCAGTGGCTACTGAAAGATTACTGACTTTAGATTTTTCTTTCCCACTCTATTTAGCTCTGTAGTTTACAAACCTGAAACTTGGAACTTTAACAAAATATTCTCCAAAAGACCTGTATGAGTCATAATCAAAATTGATGCCAATTACTAATGATTGGGATTTCAAAGATGCTATGACTTATTCCATGCAGTGTAGCTGGATGAATAGATAATTGTGGAAAATTTGGAAACTGTTTCCTTTGCTTTTTTTTTTTTTTTTTTTTTTTGGCCCTGGAGAACTAAACACAGTCTATTCATCATCCAACAAATGGCTGAGTCTTCAGAGTTTCTGGTGATGCCTTCCCAGTGGAATATATTCACCCCAGCTCTGGCTACAATAGGATGTGGCTTTTGGGAACTAGGATACTTTGGAGATGCTTCACAACACCAGAGACAGTTAGGGCTTTAAAGCCAACACAGGCCAATCCAAGCAGTTCTGGATTAAAAATGCTATGATGGCATAGGCTGAGCAGTGATGGACCACACATTTAATCTCAGCACTTGGGAAGTACAGGCAAACAAATTTCTGTAGGATCCAGGCCAGTGTGGTCTATAAAACAAATTTCAGCACAGCTAAGGATATACGTAGTTCTGTAAAGACATTACCTAAAGGAAGAAAGAAAAAAACTGAAGGTGCTCAAATTGGTAAACTGAGTTCTGAATTCTTATCAATAGTAATCTAGCCTTCACACTTCTCTCTGTGAGCAGAAGGGATTCCTATGTTTCTTGTCATTAATGGTATTTTTCTCTGCTTCCCTAGGATGACTCTTCAGAAGAAGAAGAAGCAGTTAGTGTCTACTCCCCATCCACCCTGGTGAAACTGGCAAGACAGAGGCTACTGAGGGAGGAGGCTTTGGTCATTTCTGCTCTCAAGGGCCTGCCAAATATGCTGTTCCCAGTGATATTTGAGGAGGCCTTCATTAATGGTCATACAAAGATCTTGAAGGCCATGATACCTATGTGGCCCTTCCCATACCTTTCTGTAGGAGCACTGACAAACAACTGCAACCTGAAGACTTTGAAGGCTGTTCTTGATGGACTAGATATACTTCTTGCACAAAAGGTTCGCTCCAGGTAGGCAAGATTTGCTGGGGTTGGAGGAAGATTCTCTAAGAGGCTGAGAAGGAGCAACTAGAGACAGATAATATTTGCTTGAGTGTGGATCAGAGGGTTCTGATCATCAATTCTTTCTTCAACCCACAGTCTGGACTATTCTCTTCTGGGTGTAGAGGTTTAGAGGAGTGTAGAGGCTTGGTCTATGTCTCATATCTCTGGGAAAATAATAAATAATGTAATACACAGAAAAGAGTAGACACACCCAATGAAAAATGGGTTTACCTGCATCCCTTAAAGGTACAAGTGAAATGAGATTGGGATTAAGGGGCTTGGAATGAAGAGAAATAAGACAGGACTAAAGATGCCCCTCTTGCAAAGAATGCTATCCATTTCTTGAGCACAAGGCTCAGAGTTTGATTCTAGGCACAAGACAAAGCAAAGTTTTAGAAGAAACCGCTAAAGTGTGATATGTGGAAGAGAATCAGACTATAAGATGTGTCTTCTCTTACCTTCTAAAAATTATACTCATTTCTCCAACAGTAGGTGCAAACTCAGAGTACTCAAATGGAGAGATGAACAGCATGACTTTTGTGGGATATGGCCTGGATCCCATGAAGCTGAAGACTTACCAGAGTTAATGACACAGAAGCATCCCGTGCAGAACAACCCTGACTGTGGGGTAAAGAAAGAATTGAGGGTAACAACTGAACTCTCTGTCATGAAGGGCAGACTTGATGATTCTGCCACATACTTGTTGGAGTGGGCCCAGCAGAGAAAAGATTCCATTCACCTACTCTGCAGAAAGCTGGTAATTGAAACCTTAACCAAAGACACAGTGATAGAAATCTTCAAAATTGTAAATGCAGATTGTATACAGGAGCTGGAGCTGTATTCTCTTTGCCTAGAAGATTTGGCTTTTCTTAATCCCTACCTGAGACAGATGGACAATCTTCTTGAACTCACACTTGATCACGTCACAGATTCCCTCAGTATGGGTGATTCTGAAATGTGTGAGGAAGAAATGATCACATTGGTTTCTCAACTTCCCACATTTCCCTGTCTCCAGAAACTCTGTGTAAATGATGTCTACTTTATATATGGCAACCTGAATGAAATCCTCAGGTAAGGTAGGACTGAGGGGGTCATGTCATACACCAGATAAAACACATCTGTTTTTTTTTCTTTTGCCTTCATTTCTTTTGTTTTATTTTGTTTTGTCTTTTGAACGCTATGGAGTGCTTTATGATCTGGACACCATAAACCTAGCATTGTTAGAGACATAGCATATCTGAGCAGATGAGCCCTGTGCTAAGATATGTATTTCCAGGCATAAGCATGCCTCTTATTGCTCATGTGTGAAAGTATTTGAGTCCAGAAACAGGTTGACTAGATGAGAAATATGCAACATTATGTTTCAAGGTGAAGACAGGATTATGGACCTTGGAGGATCAAAACCTCTGAGAACTCTTAACAATAGCACAAAGAAGTTGTTCAACTTTGTTTGGGATAAGAAGTCCTTCCTATATATACCATGTTAACCTGAAATATCCATTGCTGTAGTTTCCAGCAAGGCACTGAATCATGAATATGTTGATATCTACAGGCCTCAAACTAGAATGGTCTGAGTTGAATGAGCAGATAATAGAAGGACATGTCCTGGGTGGAGGGTTGACCACAATATATACTCAGAATAGTTTGGGAGAAGTGTCATCTGCTTAGCTGTCAATTATATCAACCCTTTTCAACAACATTTGCCAAAAAGCAATCATTTCTTCTCTCCCCAGGTGCCTGAAGAAGCCATTGGTATCATTTTGCATCAGTAACTGTGAACTCTCACAGTCAGACTTGGATTGCCTGCCCTATTGCCTGAATATTTTTGAGCTAAAATGTTTGTACCTTATTGATATACCTTTAAATCATTTATGCCTTGATCCTCTCGGGTTTCTCCTTGAGAGTGTTAGACATACCCTGGAATGCTTGGAATTAAAGTCATGTGATATGGGGGAACCTCAATTCAATGCCCTGCTGCCTGCCCTAAGTCAATGTTCCCACCTCACAGATGTCAGTTTTTGGGAAAATGAACTCTCTCTGCTGTTCCTGAAACAACTTCTACAGCACACATCCAAGCTGACTCAGCTGAGCTATGAGCTGT
This sequence comes from Mus musculus, assembly GCF_000001635.26. Classification (NCBI taxonomy): domain Eukaryota; kingdom Metazoa; phylum Chordata; class Mammalia; order Rodentia; family Muridae; genus Mus; species Mus musculus. The sequence continues at coordinate 144,158,070 of NC_000070.6, read as the reverse complement.
ACCCTGCCCCTCTTGAGTGCTATGATGACAGGGGTTTAATACTATCACACAGATTAGAACAATTTTGTCCCGAACTCCTGGATATACTCAGGGCCAAAAGACAGCCCAAGGATATTGCCTTTGTTACAAACCCATGTTCTAAATGTGGTAGATACTATGTTTATGATCCAAAGACCCAACGTTTCTCTTTGGAAGACACAACCCTGTAAGGTTGATTGTGGAACAGAGAAATGCAAGCTTAGTATTGGGGATCGATGAAATCTTAGTTGAATTTCCCTTGGTTAAAGGAACATGGATTTGTCAATCATGTAAAGGTCTGAGATAAACAATAAAAATGCAAGATATTCCTCTGAGCTAGTGAATGAATGTACCATCTGCAAGAAGTGTCAAGCATGCTTTTATTCTCTAGGATTATTGTAGATTGAGTATGTTACAATAGAGGCAAACTTCCATGAGGATATTGTTCTCCTTTGTTGACTGCATATAATAAATGTGTTAACTTTGTTTTATTTTTACGTTTTTAAGATTTATTTCTTATTTGTAAGTACACTGTAGCTGTCTTCAGACACTCCAGAAAAGGGAATCTGATCTTGTTACAGATGGTTGTAAGCCACCATGTGGTTACTGGAATTTGAACTCAGGACCTTCAGGAGAGCAGTGGGTGTTCTTAACCACTGAGCCATCTCTCCAGCCCACAGGTATTGACTTTCTGGGTGGCTGGTATGTCCCTATCAGAGTACAAAGCCTACTCATTCCCAGCATTTCTGCACCTGTGTCTGGTTTCTTCATTCCTCCTCACCATAATTCGGTCAATCTCAGATTTGAGCAGTTCCTTGCATCCCAGGAACAGGTCACAGGAATGGAACCCAAAGCACTGGGTTTTACAATGTGCTCAATGTGTTGGAAACAAATTAGTATGTAGTACATACAGATCAGAAAAACTGAGTTAGAAATGGAGATCAATTGGATGAGGAGACAGGTTTCTTCAGCAGTCAAGGAAAATGAGGACCAAGAGAATACCAAAGCAGGCACATTTCAGGAACAATGTCCTTGCATTTAACCTTTGCTAGAAGACATTATTTACAACATATGAACACTCAGAGACCCAATATAAAAATGAGGAGATGATGTGACCTGAAGCTATCTTGAAAGACCCACAACGTGAGGACTCCCCCACGTTCTGACTCAGGAGAGGCGACACCCCAAAATCACCAACGAGAAACGGTCTTGCTGCAAATTGCAAGAGGATTTTTATTTAAGAGCGCTCTTGGGCCCACGGTCATACACCACGCAGGGGTAGAGGACCGTGGTGCCCCGAGTAGCTGGATAAGGGGGTATTTAAAGGAAGGAACCAGGTGGGAAGGGCGTTGTTGGAAAATACCAAAAATACCAGTTAAGAGTCACAAGGAAGTACAAAGTCACAGGTGTCACAAGGAATACCTGGTAATTGTTAACTCTCAAGACAGTTTCTAAGAGCCCCTAAAGATAGCACATTTGCATTGCAGGTTCCAGCAATGGTCAGGGTGGGTCAGGGTGACTTTCTTTGAATGAACACTCCTTGAACCCAGGAAGCGGGTGGGTGGAGGAATGTCACTATCTGTTTTATGACTAGCATACCTTGGAGCACTGAGTTTACTACTCTTTCAATCTAGTTCTTCAAACTTCCAGAAGAGTTTTTAAATTGACTAAGATGAGCTTCACTTATTCAGGGACATATTTCCTAACACTATCCCCTGGTTCCCTATGACAGGTCCTCATGGGGGTCTCCCAACTTTCATGTGTAGTGCAGCTTCTTTAGGATATTGAGGTGACTCAGAGCAGGCTTCCGAGAAGAGGATATTCTCTCTGGAACTTATCACATTCTCCTTATTCTAGGTCATCTCTTTAAAACCAATGCTGGCCACTGTGTCTGGACCTAATGCCATGGACCTTTGCCTCACTTGCTTGTTACCTGTCTTATTTTCCTTTGTAGAGTCACTAGAGACATGAGATTAAATAAGTGCATGTCCATACCAGGGTATTTTCTTTTTTTAAACAAACAAAATAAATAAAATGAAAACAAAACAAAAACAGGGTGTTGTGTATGAGATTCTATGAATTGGCTGAGACCATTTAAAACCCTGAATTTCCTCAAGGGATGCCCATAGAGAATGAAAGAAGTTTCTGGCTCGAGTCAGGAATGAAAATCTATGTAGGTATCCTCAAAATGATCCCAAGATATGCTCAAATCATGTTCTCAGCACTAAGGAGATCTATGTGCCTCAGAAGGACAAAGGGTAAGGGATAAGAGACAGTGGCAGGAGACAGAAGATAAATGAGAAGGGGAAGGGAACAAGGGAGAGGGTAAAGGAGTTTTTGTCCCTGGGAAGAGGGCAGGAGCAAAGGACTGCCTCTGAATAGAGAATAATACTTACCCCATAGGTAAAAGATATGTTATGAAAGTCAAATGGTAAGCCCCATGTGAAAAAAAGATATTTTGGGCTGGTGAGATGGCTCAGTGGTTAAGAGCGCCGACTGCTCTTCCAAAGGTCCTGAGTTCAAATCCCAGCAACCACATGGTGGCTCATAACCATCCGTAACGAAATCTGATGCCCTCTTCTGGAGTGTCTGAAGACAGCTACAGTGTAATTATATATAATAAATAAATAAATATTTTTTTAAAAAGGGTATTTTATTCTAATTCAGCTTTAAAATTAGGTAAGCCAAAGAAGTGTTTTATTGCTGGACTTGAGAGCTGTGTCGAAATAATGGGACTCAAGAGGAAGAAGTTTTGAAATAAAGGCATAGAAGTTGGGGGCGACCTTTTGAATGTAAACCAATGGTTTTCAGCAACACACAGTGATGGCAAACAAGGACCAGAGCTACCAGGACCATGTTTGCCATTTTCAGGCTGGCTAGAGTCCCATCATTGAAGCAGAAGAATTGTTGGTTGGGAGCCAGCCTAATCTAAGAAGTGAGTTCTTGCCAGGACTTCTTTAGTGAGATCTTTTTCTCAAATGACACTACCACCACCAACAACAACAAAAGATACAAAAACATTGCATTTACAATCAAAACCAGTGTCTTCAACCAGTTCTTTTTTTTTCCATTTTTTATTAGGTATTTAGCTCATTTACATTTCCAATGCTATACCAAAAGTCCCCCATATCCACCCACCCCCACTCCCCTGCCCACCCACTCCCCCTTTTTGGCCCTGGTGTTCCCCTGTACTGGGGCATATAAAGTTTGCAAGTCCAATGGGCCTCTCTTTCCAGTGATGGCCGACTAGGCCATCTTTTGATATATATGCAGCTAGAGTCAAGAGCTCCGGGGTACTGGTTAGTTCATAATGTTGTTCCACCTATAGGGTTGCAGATCCCTTTAGCTCCTTGGCTACTTTCTCTAGCTCCTCCATTGGGAGCCCTATGATCCATCCATTAGCTGACTGTGAGCATCCACTTCTGTGTTTGCTACGCCTCGGCATAGTCTCACAAGAGACAGCTACATCTGGGTCCTTTCAATAAAATCTTGCTAGTGTATGCAATGGTGTCAGCGTTTGGATGCTGATTATGGGGTGGATCCCTGGATATGGCAGTCTCTACATGGTCCATCCTTTCATCTCAGCTCCAAACTTTGTCTCTGTAACTCCTTCCATGGGTGTTTTGTTCCCAAATCTAAGGAGGGGCATAGTGTCCACACTTCAGTCTTCATTCTTCTTGAGTTTCATGTGTTTAGCAAATTATATCTTATATCCTGGGTATCCTAGGTTTGGGGCTAGTATCCACTTATCAGTGAGTACATATTGTGTGAGTTTCTTTGTGAATGTGTTACCTCACTCAGGATGATGCCCTCCAGGTCCATCCATTTGGCTAGGAATTTCATAAATTCATTCTTTTTAATAGCTGAGTAGTACTCCATTGTGTAGATGTACCACATTTTCTGTATCCATTCCTCTGTTGAGGGGCATCTAGGTTCTTTCCAGCTTCTGGCTATTATAAATAAGGCTGCTATGAACATAGTGGAGCATGTGTCCTTCTTACCAGTTGGGGCATCTTCTGGATATATGCCCAGGAGAGGTATTGCTGGATCCTCCGGTAGTACTATGTCCAATTTTTTGAGGAACCGCCAGACTGATTTCCAGAGTGGTTGTACAAGCCTGCACTCCCACCAACAATGGAGGAGTGTTCCTCTTTCTCCACATCCACGCCAGCATCTACTGTCACCTGAATTTTTGATCTTAGCCATTCTGACTGGTGTGAGGTGGAATCTCAGGGTTGTTTTGATTTGCATTTCCCTGATGATTAAGGATGTTGAACATTTTTTCAGGTGCTTCTCTGCCATTCGGTATTCCTCAGGTGAGAATTCTTTGTTCAGTTCTGAGCCCCATTTTTTAATGGTGTTTTTTGATTTTCTGAAGTCCACCTTCTTGAGTTCTTTATATATGTTGGATATTAGTCCCCTATCTAATTTAGGATAGGTAAAGATCCTTTCCCAATCTGTTGATGGTCTTTTTGTCTTATTGACTGTGTCTTTTGCCTTGCAGAAACTTTGGAGTTTCATTAGGTCCCATTTGTCAATTCTCGATCTTACAGCACAAGCCATTGCTGTTCTGTTCAGGAATTTTTCCCCTGTGCCCACATCTTCAAGGCTTTTCCCCACTTTCTCCTCTATAAGTTTCAGTGTCTCTGGTTTTATGTGAAGTTCCTTGATCCACTTAGATTTGACCTTAGTACAAGGAGATAAGTATGGATCGATTCGCATTCTTCTACACGATAACAACCAGTTGTGCCAGCACCAATTGTTGAAAATGCTGTCTTTCTTCCACTGGATGGTTTTAGCTCCCTTGTTGTAGATCAAGTGACCATAGTTGTGTGGGTTCATTTCTGGGTCTTCAATTCTATTCCATTGGTCTACTTGTCTGTCTCTATACCAGTACCATGCAGTTTTTATTACAATTGCTCTGTAGTAAAGCTTTAGGTCTGGCATGGTGATTCCGCCAGAAGTTCTTTTATCCTTGAGAAGACTTTTTGCTAACCTATGTTTTTTGTTATTCCAGACAAATTTGCAAATTGCTCCTTCCAATTCGTTGAAGAATTGAGTTGGAATTTTGATGGGGATTGCATTGAATCTGTAGATTGCTTTTGGCAAGATAGCCATTTTTACAATGTTGATCCTGCCAATCCATGAGCATGGGAGATCTTTCCATATTCTGAGATCTTCCTTAATTTCTTTCTTCAGAGATTTGAAGTTTTTATCATACAGATCTTTCACTTCCTTAGTTAGAGTCACGCCAAGATATTTTATATTATTTGTGACTATTGAGAAGGGTGTTGTTTCCCTAATTTCTTTCTCAGCCTGTTTATTCTTTGTATAGAGAAAGGCCATTGACTTGTTTGAGTTTATTTTATATCCAGCTACTTCCCCGAAGCTGTTTATCAGGTTTAGGAGTTCTCTGGTAGAATTTTTAGGGTCACTTATATATACTATCATATCATCTGCAAAAAGTGATATTTTGACTTCCTCTTTTCCAATTTGTATCCCCTTGATCTCCTTTTGTTGTCGAATTGCTCTGGCTAATACTTCAAGTACTATGTTGAAAAGGTAGGGAGAAAGTGGGCAGCCTTGTCTAGTCCCTGATTTTAGTGGGATTGCTTCCAGCTTCTCTCCATTTACTTTGATGTTGGCTACTGGTTTGCTGTAGATTGCTTTTATCATGTTTAGGTATGGGCCTTGAATTCCTGATCTTTCCAAAACTTTTATCATGAATGTGTGTTGGATCTTGTCAAATGCTTTTTCTGCATCTAACGAGATGATCATGTGGTTTTTGTCTTTGAGTTTGTTTATATAATGGATTACATTGATGGATTTTCGTATATTAAACCATCCCTGCATCCCTGGAATAAAACCTACTTGGTCAGGATGGATGATTGCTTTAATGTGTTCTTGGATTCGGTTAGCGAGAATTTTATTGAGGATTTTTGCATCGATATTCATAAGAGAAATTGGTCTGAAGTTCTCTATCTTTGTTGGGTCTTTCTGTGGTTTAGGTATCAGAGTAATAGTGGCTTCATAAAATGAGTTGGGTAGAGTACCTTCTACTTCTATTTTGTGAAATAGTTTGTGCAGAACTGGAATTAGATCTTCTTTGAAGGTCTGATAGAACTCTGCACTAAACCCATCTGGTCCTGGGCTTTTTTTGGTTGGGAGACTATTAATAACTGCTTCTATTTCTTTAGGTGATATGGGACTGTTTAGATGATCAACTTGATCCTGATTCAGCTTTGGTACCTAGTATCTGTCCAGAAATTTGTCCATTTCGTCCAGGTTTTCCAGTTTTGTTGAGTATAGCCTTTTGTAGAAGGATCTGATGGTGTTTTGGATTTCTTCAGGATCTGTTTTTATGTCTCCCTTTTCATTTCTGATTTTGTTAATTAGGATTTTGTCCCTGTGCCCTTTAGTGAGTCTAGCTAAGGGTTTATCTATCTTGTTGATTTTCTCAAAGAACCAACTCCTCGTTTGGTTAATTCTTTGAATAGTTCTTTTTGTTTCCACTTGGTTGATTTCACCCCTGAGTTTGATTATTTCCTGCCGTCTACTCCTCTTGGGTGAATTTGCTTCCTTTTTTTCTAGGGCTTTTAGATGTGTTGTCAAGCTGCTAGTATGTGCTGTCTCCCGTTTCTTCTTGGAGGCACTCAGAGCTATGAGTTTCCCTCTTAGAAATGCTTTCATTGTGTCCCATAGGTTTGGGTACGTTGTGGCTTCATTTTCATTAAACTCTAAAAAGTCTTTAATTTCTTTCTTTATTCCTTCCTTGACCAAGGTATCATTGAGAAGAGTGTTATTCAGTTTCCACGTGAATGTTGGCTTTCCATTATTTATGTTGTTATTGAAGATCAGCCTTAGGCCTTGGTGGTCTGATAGGATACATGGGACAATTTCAATATTTTTGTATCTATTGAGGCCTGTTTTGTGACCAATTATATGGTCAATTTTGGAGAAGGTCCCGTGAGGTGCTGAGAAGAAGGTATATCCTTTTGTTTTAGGATAAAATGTTCTGTAGATATCTGTCAGGTCCATTTGTTTCATAACTTCTGTTAGTTTCACTGTGTCCCTGTTTAGTTTCTGTTTCCACGATCTGTCCTTTGAAGAAAGTGGTGTGTTGAAGTCTCCCACTATTATTGTGTGAGGTGCAATGTATGCTTTGAGCTTTACTAAAGTGTCTCTAATGAATGTGGCTGCCCTTGCATTTGGTGCGTAGATATTCAGAATTGAGAGTTCCTCTTGGAGGATTTTAGCTTTGATGAGTATGAAGTGTCCCTCCTTGTCTTTTTTGATAACTTTGGGTTGGAAGTCAATTTTATCCGATATTAAAATGGCTACTCCAGCTTGTTTCTTCAGTCCATTTGCTTGGAAAATTGTTTTCCAGCCTTTCACTCTGAGGTAGTGTCTGTCTTTTTCCCTGAGATGGGTTTCCTGTAAGCAGCAGAATGTTGGGTCCTGTTTGTGTAGCCAGTCTGTTAGTCTATGTCTTTTTATTGGGGAATTGAGTCCATTGATATTAAGAGATATTAAGGAAAAGTAATTGTTGCTTCCTTTTATTTTTGTTGTTAGAGTTGGCATTCTGTTCTTGTGGCTGTCTTCTTTTTGGTTTGTTGAATGATTACTTTCTTGGTTGTTCTAGGGCGTGATTTCCGTCCTTGTATTGCTTCTTTTCTGTTATTATCCTTTGAAGGGCTGGATTTGTGGAAAGATATTGTGTGAATTTGTTTTTGTCATGGAATACTTTGGTTTCTCCATCTATAGTAATTGAGAGTTTGGCCGGGTATAGTAGCCTGGGCTGGCATTTGTGTTCTCTTAGTGTCTGTATAACATCTGTCCAGGCTCTTCTGGCTTTCATAGTCTCTGGTGAAAAGTCTGGTGTAATTCTGATAGGCCTTTCTTTATATGTTACTTGACCTTTCTCCCTTACTGCTTTTAATATTCTATCTTTATTTAGTGCATTTGTTGTTCTGATTATTATGTGTCGGGAGGAATTTCTTTTCTGGTCCAGTCTATTTGGAGTTCTGTAGGCTTCTTGTATGATCATGGGCATCTCTTTTTTTATGTTTGGGAAGTTTTCTTCTATTATTTTGTTGAAGATATTAGCTGGCCCTTTAAGTTGAAAATCTTCATTCTCATCAATTCCTATTATCCGTAGGTTTGGTCTTCTCATTGTGTCCTGCATTACCTGGATGTTTTGAGTTAGGATCCTTTTGCATTTTGTATTTTCTTTGACTGTTGTGTCGATGTTCTCTATGGAATCTTCTGCACCTGAGATTCTCTCTTCCATTTCTTGTATTCTGTTGCTGATGCTCGCATCTATGGTTCCAGATCTCTTTCCTAGGGTTTCTATCTCCAGCGTTGCCTCGCTTTGGGTTTTCTTTATTGTGTCTACTTCCCCTTTTAGTTCTAGTATGGTTTTGTTCATTTCCATCACCTGTTTGGATGTGTTTTCCTGTTTTTCTTTAATGATTTCTACCTGTTTGGCTGTGTTTTCCTGTTTTTCTTTAAGGGCCTGTAACTCTTTAGCAGTGCTCTCCTGTAATTCTTTAAGTGACTTATGAAAGTCCTTCTTGATGTCCTCTATCATCATCATGAGAAATGTTTTTAAATCTGGGTCTAGATTTTCGGTTGTGTTGGGGTGCCCAGGACTAGGTGGGGTGGGAGTGCTGCGTTCTGATGATGGTGAGTGGTCTTGATTTCTGTTAGTAGGATTCTTACGTTTGCCTTTCGCCATCTGGTAATCTCTGAAGCTAGCTGTTTTAGTTGTCACTGTTAAGAGCTTGTTCTTCAGGTGACTCTGTTAGCCTCTATAAGCAGACCTGGAGGGTAGCACTCTCCTTAGTTTCAGTGGGCAGAGTATTCTCTGCAGGCAAGCTCTCTTCTTGCAGGGCAGGTACCCAGATATCTGGTGTTTGAATCAGACTCCTGGCAGAAGTTGTGTTCCACTCACTAGAGGTCTTAGGATCTCATGTGGAATCCTGTGTGGGCCCTTGCGGGTATCAGGCGACTCCGTTGGCAAGGTAGCCCGGGGCTCGAGTGGAGCGGAAGGGGTTTGTGCCCCAGATCAAGCCCGGGTAGCCTGCTTCCCTATGTACAGCAGTCTCAGGTTCCGCGCGATTGGATTGGGGCAGGCGCTGTGTTCCACTCACCAGAGGTCTTAGGATCCCGTGGGGAGTCCCGTGTGGGCCCTTGCGGGTGTTGGGCAAGACTCTGCTGGCAAGGTAGCCCGGGGCTCGAGTCGAGCGGAAGGCCAACCAGTTCTTAAGAGACTCTGAATTTGAGCTCTTCTGCCCCATTTCATGTCTAATAATTCTTATGGGGTATCCCAGTGGAGGAAGGGGATCTACAGGCAGTGAAGACTGGTAACAAGAAGCTAAACCCATGACCAGACAGTAAGTCTCAGCTTCTCTATGCCCAGAGACTTATCTGATTCTGAAACAGTAAAACAACTATCCTTCATAAATTCCACTTCCAGATCTACCTGCAACCCCAAAACTGCCTTCTTATTAGATGGCTGAGTCCTACCAAATAATAAATATATTTTGTTTACTGTATAGGTTTCTGATGTTCCCTCAATTAAAAAACAAAATACACAAGACTTGCTTGAACATCAAGTGTCAATTCATTAAATCCCTGCCCAATGCTGTTTTATTTTATTTATTTATTTTCTGCTTCTTTACTTAGTCTTCGATGTATCTTTGAGACACAGTCTTTTTCTATGGCTTAGATTGATTTCAAACACCACCTCTGAAGAGTCCTCCTAACTCAGCCTTCTTTATACTAGGATGACAATTTAAAGCCAACCCACCAGGCTGAGCTTTATTCTCCTTTGTCCCACATACTTCTGAATATAAGTCAAGTTGGTGTTACCTTACCTTTGAAAATAAGAACATCCAGACCAAATCTCCCCCCACCCCCAAAAAAAGACACTTTAGAGAAGCTTGTGGAAAAAAATTTGCTAAAACTGTGAAATCTGTTCTGGCATATATAATACCTAAGTTAGGAGCTCCATCAGTTATTGGCTTTGTTAGCTACTCAAATGGCTGTGGCAGGAGGATGGCTTGCATCCATTACTGGTAGGCATAGGTTGTCAATATGTAGCAGCATACAAAGAGACTTTGAAAATAAATTACAAACTCAGTGTCACTTTCTTCAGCATTGCATAAACTAGATACATTTAGATATGCCTGTCATCCCAGAACTCAAGTATTTGTAGCTTAAAGATCAGAAATTAAAGCACATCTTTAGCTATCTAGCAAGGCTGCAGCCAGAGTGGGCTTTCCAAAACTATTTTTCAAACAATTGAAAAACTGTGTTAGAAAAGAGATAGTACCTTTGGATCTCTGTCAAAAGGGGCTGTTTCAGAAAAGTCTAGTCCGACACAATGGATAGAGTTAAGGAAATCAAGAATGGGAGCAAGGCCTGAAATGGTCAAATGTAACTTTAATATGAGCATCTGGGAGGTAGAGGCAGATAGGTCTCTATGAATCTGAGGCCAAGCTGATATACATGTAAAGTTACAGGACAGTCAGAGATTTGGGGTTATTTCAGAAAAAGACTGGGCTTTAATACAGAATGTCGACTAAAGTGTCACAAAGGTTATTATCATTTCATTGAGTCTAGACTCTGCAAACAAACAAAACACCAGAAAGAAAGACAAACAAATAATTAGCAAATCACTAGTGGACACATTTTTAATTTCAATGTTCCAACAAGAAAAGCAAATGGATCATGATATTTTAGGAGACATCCAGGTCTATATAACAACTTCCAAGCCAGTCATGTCTACATATTGAGAACTTTTCTTCAAAAACTTTTGAATACTGGTCTGACAGCTTAGGTGCTTATAAAACACTATGTACTTTCAGAGGACCAGAGTTCAATCCCAGAAACTTCTGTCTACCACTTACTATTAAGGCATATACAGCAACTCTAAATTATACCCCGCCTGACTGGCTCAATATTCAGGACAACAACTATTGATACTTTCCTGGAGTGGATGCCAGCACCAGCAAACCCTTGTAAAATCATGCCGTCTGTTTGCATCTGTTTGCCCGTTCCCTTAAAGTAGATGCAACAGGTCCAAACTGTTTCTAATCCACTAGTCTCCCTATTCCAGGGCATATCTTTGTCAGAACTCTTCTGCTTTCCCCCTATACCCTCCACCCACCCTGCTCCCCAACCAACCCCACTTAATGGCCCTGGCATTCCTCTGTACTGGGACATATGATCTTTGCAAGACCAAGGGCCTCTCCTCCCATTGATGGCCAACTAGGCCATCCTCTGCTACATATGTAACTAGAGACACAGCTCTGGGCGTTACTGGTTAGTTCATATCTTTCTTCGACCTATAGGGTGGCAAATCCCTTTAGCTCCTTGGGTACTTTCTCTAGCTCCTTCATTAGGGGCCTTGTGTTTTCATCCAGTTCTTAAATGACTCTGAATTGGTGTTCTGTCCCATCTCCTTTCTAATGATTCTAGATCTGATGGAGTATGCCAGTGGAGGAAGGTGATCTACAGGCAGTGCGGGCTGATTAGAAGAAGATAAACCCAGGACCTAGGAGTGAGACTCAGATTCTCTACACCCAGAGACTTCTCTCTTTCTGAAGCAGTGATGTTGTATACCAGCCCGCAGCCTACTTGAACTGGGTACACCTGGGAGGCAGGCTGGGGCTGAAAAAGACTTAGATGGCAAGAGAGATTAATGGAGACCTAGACAACGTTCCTGTTCAAGGCCCGCAATTTTACTCAGAAATTGTGCTTACAAAGGGGGAAGGCCCATCCCCCCACCAGTCCACTCTTGGTGCCTGGAGCCATTCCATCAGAACTCAGTCGCCAGGCTTCTTGATGAATTGTTGCCAAGTTGTTAGCACTAGTCTGCCAGTTCCACAGGTAGTCAGCTATCTCAGGAACATCTTGGGAAGACAGGTTCAGCCTCTCAGCAGGTAGCAAAAGAGCAGGGCAATTGTTACTTCAAAGAGGAGCTAGTCAGAAGAAGCCAGCCAAGTTGAAAGCTGCACCACAGGTGGCCTCACCTAAGTGGTGGCCTGATCTATACCAGTCTGCTTCAGGCTGGGGAGCTTACACAGTGAGACACCTATCTCTCATAAATCTGTCTTCCAGATCTACCTGCAAACTAATAACTGCCATTTAATTGGATGCCTGAGTCCTGCCCAACACTAGTTTATTTTACTTATTTATTTGATACTTCATTACTCAATCTTAAATGTGTCTTTGAAACACAGTCCCTTTCTAAGTCTTAGATTGATTTAAAACACCAACTCTGAGGAATCCTTCTACCTCAGCCTTCCTACAGGGATGACAGTTTAGATCCAATGCACCAGGCTGAGTTCTATTTGCCTGTGTCTCACATAATTCTGAGTGTAAGGCAAGTTGGTGTTACTTTATTTTTGATAGTAGGGACATCCACATCAAACCTCCTGGAAAAATAAATCTTCAGAGAACCTTGTAGAAACATCTTGTTATGTAAGACCCCCGAAGCTGGGCATCCACTCAAGTCCCTAAATGAGCTGGCCAACACCCCAATGTCCCGAGAGAAAACCACACCTGATGCAAACTGCAAGAGGTTTTATTATCAGCTAGCCGAGGATGAAGTCCCTCTGCCGTGTAGGGCAGGGGAGTTTGACCCTGAGAGGTGACAGTAGGGGGCTTTTAATAGCTAGCTGAGGAATTGGGAGGAGAGTTGGAAGGAGTTGGGAAGAGTTTGGAGGAGAGTTGGGAGGAGTTGGGAGGAGAGTTGGCTACAGCTCCTTTCTGGTGGGGGGGGGGGATGAGCTGCAGCCTCCTCTTTGGTGTCTATCTTTATGTACTTGTAGGTCTTCCTACAATTATCACATCTCTGGCTGTAAGGCACAGAAACAAAAAGGCTTTTTGCTGGCTATAGAGAACAAAGAGCTTCTTTCTGGCTGCATTTTTAGAGATCAGGGAAAACAAGTTTAGGGAACGTCCAGGGGCCTTACCTTCCAGGTAGAAACACTCTAAATCAGAGTCTCACAGTTACAACTGTGAAATCTGTTCTGAAATATAGAATACCTAAGTTGGGAGCTCTGTCTGTCATCTGTTACTTTAGTGACTGAAAAGTTTGAGACAGAAGGATGGCTTGCATCCACTAATATTAGACAATGGTTCTAAATATGTAGCAGAGTAGGAAGAGTTTTTGAAAAACAATTACAAACTCAAGGGTCACTTTCTCCAGCATTTGATATGGTTAAATATGCCCGTCACCCCAGAACTCAAGCATTTGTGGCATGAAGATCAGAAATCCAAGCACAACTTCGGCTGCCTAGCAAGGTTGCATCCAGATTGGGCTTTGCAAAACTATTTCTCAAAAGAACTTTAAAACTGTTTGAGAAGAGATACAGGACACCTGTATTGAAAGAAACTAGAGGGGAAACCCCCACTCATATCCCAAGTCGGCGTGCACCCAAAGAATGAGAGACCGTCTTGATGCAAACACACAAGGTAGTTTAATGACGGAGCTCCAGAAGGACACATATCTCACACATGTGACCACAGATGTTGGTCTTGAGGCTCAAAAGCTAGGGGTTTTTATAGAAAATGATCTGGGGCTGGGGAAGTAATTGGCATGGTTTCACACGATTGGACAATTTAAACTTCAACAGAATAGTTATATATCAGTAAAAGTGCATGTGTAGATAGGGGCGTCAGGAAGTCTGAGGGCCATGTGCTTATCTAGGTCAGTGGAACATCTGGTTAATATATGACTCTGAACTGAGTCAGGAGGTCAGCAGGCACAGGGAGGTGCTGGGCCAGATGGTGTTGACTTAGCGGAGATAGCCCTGTTCTGTCCTTGCACTCCTTTTTTTCATCTTTATGGTCAAGCTGTTCTTAGGAATGCCTTAAAGACTGGCCTGCTGGAACATGCCTGGGCCTGTTCCTCTTTGTTCTCAGCCTCATGCAGCCTTTCAGACTCAAAAACAACTTTCTGGTATATTTTACATGATGTGTAGGTTCTAAAATTTCATCTTTCTCTCAGTATCTCTGTCAGAAAAGGCTATTTCAGAAAACTCTAGCCCGGCACAAAGTATACACTTAAGGAACTCATGAATGGGAACAAAGGCAAGCATGGTCACATATAACTTTAATATGAGCTTTTGGGAGGCCAAGGCATAAGAGATGGGCAAAAGAATCTCATGTGTAAAATATATGATAGAAGAAACTGATACACTTTTAAAGAAAAGTTCCTGTCACAAAATGTCTGGGAAATTTGGACACTTTGAAAACATGAAATCTAAGAATAATCGCTATGTAAGCAAGTATGGACAGATCAAATAGCCACAAAAAGCTTTCAACAAGATCATAGAAGAGTTCACCATACTTGGTGATCATGAAAGTGCAAATCGAAACAACCCTGAGATTCTACCTCACGCCAGTCAGAATGGCTAAGATCAAAAACTCAGGTGACAAGCAGATGCTGACAAGGATGTGGAGAAAGGAATACTCCTCCATTGTTGGTGAGATGGCAAGCTTGTACAACCACTCTGGAAATCAGTTTTGGAGTTCCTCAGAAAACTGAACATAGTACTACCTTAGAACCCAACTATACCACTTCTGGGCATGTACCCAGAAGATGCTCAAACATATAATAAGGACACATGCTACACTATGTTCATAGCAGCCTTATTTACAATAGCCAAAAGGTGGAAAGAACCCAAATGTCCTTCAACAGAAGAATGGTTACAGAAAATATGGTACATTTACACAATGGCGAACTACACATCAAAACTAGAAAATATCATCCTGAGTTAGTTAACCCAATCACAAAAGAACACACTTAGTATGCCCTCACTGGTAAGTGAATATTAGCCCAGAAGTTCAGAATACATAAGATACGATTCACAGACCACATGAAGCTCAAGAAAAAAGAAGATTACTGTCGATACTTCACTCCTTCATATAAGGGGAATCAAAATACCCATGGGAGGAGATACAGAGACAAAGTTTGGAGCAGAAACTCCCCTAGTTGTTCTAGCCAAGAATCATCCAGATGAATGGAGACCAAGGAAAGGCTAGGAAGTTGGAATTTCTTTATTTCTCTGAGGTCCTGTATTGAGGTTTGTTCTGTTGCTGTGTATTGTGATGCATAAAGCTCTGGTTGCCCATCAGATTGAGGAAATCCTCATGTAAGACAAATGATGCTATATAACCTTTCTCCTTAATATTATAGGCTTTCTCCTTAAAAACTATAGGCTGAATAAAGATCCCCACAGCAAATAGCTGGAAAGAACAAAGATGTGTGGGACTTTGTTTCCCAGGCTTGGGGTCTGAGGAGAGAAAATGAGGAGAAATGGAGAAAAGAAGACACCATGGGGTAAATGAATCATGAGGACATGAGGGTTGGCCTGTTAAAGTACAAGTAGAGCAGACAGGCCATGACAAGTTATCTCGTGAGAATATTTACAGGGACATAGTCAAAATAGCATAGAGAGTTGTTATCTGCCCAGCTCCAGTGCTATTAAGGCTTCTTAGAAATATAAAAGTGCTATGTCACTTATTTCATATTTGAATGATGAAAAATGGTCTAAAAAATCCCAAATAATTTTTAATACAAAGATCCTGTTGATTTGCGCACAGGCTATTCATCAAGGAATCATGAGCTGAAACTTAAAGCTTCCTGGTAATCTTTTCCCAACCAGATATATTCTCCTAAGCTGGGGTTAGATTGCATATGGTCTCTGAGAAGGAGGGGGCTTTGGAGAGCTTTCATATCTTAGAGGGGAGAATTTTGGCATTAAAACCATTGAGGCCAAGTAGTGGTGGCACAGCTAGGCAGGAGTGATCCATGCCTTTAATCTCAGAATTTGGGAGAGGCAGGCAGATCATTGCATTCAAAGACATTGAAGAATAAAGAAATTACTGAACTCTTCCTCACCCCAGAGCCCGACCCCTCCCATCTAGAGATTGTTCCCAGAACACTCCTGAACTCTTCACCCCAGAATGCATTCCTGAATCTTCACCCTAGAGTTCGAACCCTCCCAACTAAAGACAGTTCCAAGAACATTTTTGAGATAAGGGCCTCCTGGAACAACCTCAGAATGAACCGGGTACATTGCCAAATAATAGGACATGACCCCTTAGTTACGTAGAATTCCCTTGGCAGAACCCCTTGTCCCTTGGCAGAACCCCTTAGTTATGCAAACTTGTACTTTCCCTGCCCCGCTTTCCCCCCTTGAGTTTTTCCTATATAAGCCTGTGAAAAATTTGGCTCGAGGTCGATTCTCCTCTACACCATACTAGGTGCATGAGTTTCGACCCCAGAGCTCTGGTCTATGTGCTTTCTTGCTGTTGCTTTATTAAATCTTGCCTTCAACATTTTGAGTTCGGTCTCGGTGTCTTCTTGGGTCCGCGGCTGTCCCGAGGCTTGAGAGAGGGTCTCCCTTCGGGGGTCTTTCAACATCATGCTCCATCCTGCAAGTTTCAAGACAGCCAAGCACACAGAGAAATCTTGTCTGGAAGAACAATACATTATCAAACTAGAGAGAAACTGCCTAAAGAAAAAAATATCCTGAGTGAGGTAGCCCAATCACAAAAGAATACACATGTTATGCCCTCACTGATAAGTGGATATTATACCAGAAGTCTGAAAACCCAAGATACAATTCACAGATCACATGAAGCTCAAGAGGAAGGAAGACTACAGTGTGGATACTTCAGTCCTTGTTAGAGGGAGGATCAAAATACCCATGGAAAGAGATACAGAGACAATGTTTGGAGCAGAAATTGGAGGAAAGGCTGGTCAGTGACTATCCCACCCAGGGATCCATCCCTTATACAGTTACCAAACCCAGACACTGTTGTGGATGCCAACAAGTGCTTGCAGAAAGAAGCCTGATATAGCTGTCTCCTAAGAGACTCTGACAGTGCCTGACAAATACAGAGGTGAATGCTCACAGACATCCATTGGACTGAGAACAGGATTCCCAATGGAGGAACTAGAGAAAGGACCCAAGGTTCGCAAGGGGTTTGTAGCTGATAGGAGGAACAATATGAACAATAATATAAACCAACCAGTACCCACAGAGCTCCCAGGGTCTAAACCACCAACCAGAGAGTACACATGGAGGGACACATGGCTCCAGCCACATGTATAGGAGAGAATGGTATTGTGGCACATCAATGAGAGGAGAGTCCCTTGGACTTCTGAAGGGCAAATGTGTAAGGGAATGCCAGGACAGGGAAGAAGAGCGGGTGGGTTAGTGAGCAGGGGGAGTGGGGATGGGATATGGGGAGGTTTCAAAGGGGAAATTAGGAAGGGAGATCAAATTTGAAATGTAAATAAAGAATAGATCTAATAGAATAAATAAGTCTGACTGATAAATTACAAAAGAAAAAAGAAAAAAAATTAAACTCTCTGTGGACTCCAAATAAACGATGCTTAAGTAGGCAATGTAAGGCAGAGCAACATAAGGATGGCATTAGCAAAGAAAATTTCATTGTGTATTTTTCCCCCTACTTACTTTAGCAGAAGCACTTTTCACCTCTGCCTGCTTTAGCTAAATATTCCTTCACCAATTTTCCTTAGCCTTTTACGTGTGCCTGCTTTAGTGAATCATTCCTTCTTGTGTTTGCACCAGCAAAACAATGTCCCACACATCTGACCTTCCAAAGAACCTTACGTTTCCACTTCAGTGGGGGTGTCTCACAGCAGGCTGAAGAGATTAGGCTGTTGTCTTTAGAATTGATCTCAATCACCTTCCTCAACTTAGTTTATCTACTTCACATCCAGGCTGGTCATGATGCTCTGGCCCTGATGCTCTGGGGCTGTCCTTCACAGGCTTTGCATTTATATCTCTCCTCTACAGCCTCTGGAATGCTGAGATTCAAAATGTGCACCACCATGCCTGGCTCCTTTTCTTAAAAGTGAATTATTTGAGCCAGAATGCTCTTCCTGAAGCACTGTGAATGGCCCAAGACAGTGAAATCATGGGTGTTCTGGATAGGTCCCTTAACAGGGAGGAAGACTGTCCTGGATGATTCAGGACTGAAAGCTGAGTGGCTATGCAAGGATTATAGGTAGTTCGGGTCTGGGCCAGATATGTCCAGGTTTGTGAACTTTTATTGAATGAACTGAACCTATGGGCTCACATAGATTTCCAAAATAATGAAAATAATTCGACTTCAAGTACCCATGCCCGTTCAGACTGAATTGGCCCTAAAGTGATTCATGCCTAGATATGCTTACTCAGACACTTGAACAGAAATTGCCTATAATTAATAATTACTGGGGACAGAGAGATGTAAACTCTTTGTGAGAGATGGAAGTATGTGTAGCCCTGTATAAGCTTGGCTTCATGGACATTCTGAGGCTGCAGGTGCATTGTTTGTAGAGGGGGACTTATGCCTTGGACACATACAAAGTTGCTGGGATGCTAACTACATTTATTCAAACAGGAAGTGTGCACAATGCAAACAAATGGGGCATGAGGAAAACTGTTGTCTATGTTTTTCTGCCCCCAAAGAACAGCTTCAACTTCACATTATTGTCCCTGCAGGCAAACAAAGGGATGCAGTCTTAGATTTCTTAGAAGCTACAGAATGTTTCAGATGGGACCAGCCCAGAAGCTGAGTACAAATCTTCTTTCAAGATGTGACCCTTTCAAATGAAGGTGTAAAGAGCACTTAGCCTCATAGGGCATTTTTCCAGAAGCTGTGGAAATTGCCAGCTCAGGGTCTGCCCCAGGTTTGCTTCACCTGGTTGCAGATACCAGGTGGTAGAATTAATGGGTGTGAGTGATAAAGAAAACTTCATGCCCAATGCCCTAGTCAGCTGTGGCAATGCAATGGACCATCCTGAAGCCCTGCATAACTATGAAACCAGGCCATAGAGAGTGGGTGTGTGCATGCAAGTGATAAAAGAAGTGCATGAAACAATATGTGGAACCCCTTAATTGTAATTGACTGAATTTAGCTTAAAAACTCTGGTCTGACACTGCAAAATTCTCACCTCCCGAGGGCCCAGCAGAGAATCTTCCAGTCAAGAACCAAATCTGTGTGGACCCCACACAGACACAGACATGCACTGCTTAGACAACAAAGCCTGCACTGCACAGCTCACCTCCAGAGGACCCAGAGCAAGGAACATCAAGTTGCATCTTACTTGGGTTCCACAGGGAGCTAAGGATATGCCTGCCAGACTGAAATGGTTAGTGCAAAAGTGTTTGTATGAATGAACAAATGCAGGCCCTTGGTAACATTTATTTGCTCTTTGCCATTTAGGAATAAATAAAAGTACTACAACCTTTTCTACCAGGTTTTGAGGAATTTGTTTCAGCCATGCTTTATGGCCAAAAATGCTTCTGGGTGATGGTAACATTGCATAATAATTTGGGAACAGAAATGGGGTGTGTCCTTGTGCAAATATGCAAGTCTAGAAAGCCTGTAGCCCAAGAATTTATCTTGAAGCTTCACAAGAAGATGTTAAAATAATGTATTTAGTGTGAAATGCATCTGCCAAGCAAAGGCTATATGTAGAACACACATATTCACATGTGTGCTTTGTATATAGATGGAAGAACAGACAAATGAAATCGCATATCCTTACCAACTGTCCTACTGAGGGCACAATGTCGCCATTAAGCTCTTTGTAACAGTTCATCCCTATCTTTCTCTAACCAGTTATAGAAATGATCATGAAGAATCAAGATTTGGTTGAGAGTTAATAATCCTCCACGTATGAAAGATTGGTTTAACATTGGATTATGGAATGTTAGCCAGCCAGGCTTAGTAGCCCATATATGTAAGTTCTCACTTCTCCATGCAAGGCTGGAGGAGTTTATAGAATCCAAAGCCAAATATAAACCAAGGAACTGAGTCTTACAAAAAGGAAAGAAAGAAAGGGAGAGAGAGAGTGAGACAGAGAGAAAGGAAGGAAGAAAGAAAGAAGGAAGGAAGGAAGGAAGGAAGGAAGGAAGGAAGGAAGGAAAGGAGAGAGAGAGAGAGAGAGAGAGAGAGAGAGAGAGAGAGAGAGAGAGAGAGAGAGAGAGAAAGAAAGAAAGAAAGAAAGAAAGAAAGAAAGAAAGAAAGAAAGAAAGAAAGAAAGAAAGGAGGAAAGAAGTGGAGTTAGGATATATCTCAGTGCTACAGCTTCAAGGTCCATCCTCCCTCTAAAAAAAAAAATAATGTAGCCAGGCGTGTTGGCACACGCATTTAATCCCAGCTCTCAGGAGGCAGAGGCAGGCATATTTCTGAGTTCAAGGCCAGCCTGGTCTACAAAGTGAATTCCAGGACAGCCAGGGCTATACAGAGAAACCCTGTCTCAAAAAAACAAAAAACAAAAAATAAAACAAAAATAATGTGAGTGCAAAATTGATGGAATGGGGAATCCAAGTCCTTCACAAACCAAGGCAGAAGAATTGCCATGGGAAATAGAGTAAGAATCCACTTAAAATGAACACAACAAGTGGCAGGAGATTTGGCTCAGGAGTTAATAGCACTGAATCCTTTTCCAGAACTCATGAGTTCAATTCCTAGCAATCATATTGTAGCTCACCACCATCAATAATGGGATCACAAGTCCTCGGCTGAAGAGAGCAACAGTGTATTTACATATGAAATAAATAATCAAATCTTTAACACTATATATATCTATATATGCATATAGATATATATATATTCAGCTGATAAAATTGGCCATATTAATAAAGGAGATGAGGTTCTGAAGGTGTGAAGAAGAGCACTTGGCAGTATTTCCTCACCCACTCAGGTTCTTCTCAATTTAAATTTACTTCTCAGTTAGAAGTTCTTCAGAGTATTTTACATTCTTGTATTCCTGAAAAAGACCATCATGATCTGGGTGCTATCAGACCCTCCAAGTCATAAAGCAGGACATGCACAGCAGCAGTCTATTATCAAATGGAAGTGACATATATGTGATTGGGCCAAACAAGTCCTGAAGGCACAAGTATGTTACAAGAAGTAGTTGCTCAAATGCCTATGGTTTCTACTCCTGTTACAGTGCCATCAGCTACCAAGCATGTACCTATAGCCTTATGGGCTGTTCCCTATGATCAGCTGACTGAAGAAGACAAGACTAGGACCTGATTCTCTAATGTCTCTGCACGCTATGCAGTCACCATCCAGAAGTGCACAGCTGCAGCATTACAACTGCTTTCCGGGACAACCCTGAAAGACACAGGTGAAGGAAATTATTTACAGTGGGCAGAAATTCCAGCAGTACACATAGTATTACAGTTTGTTTGGAAGAAGAAATGGGCAAATGTACAATTATTTACTGATTCAGGGGCTATAACCAAAGGATTGGCTGTATAGTCAGGGATTTGGTAAGGTCATGATTGGAAAATTGGTGAGAAAAATATTTGGGGAAGAAGTGTGCACACCTAATGGCAATAGGATGTGAAGATATTTGTGTCCAATGTAAATGATCACAAAAAGGTGAGTTCAGCTCAGGAGGAGGTCAATAATCAAGTGGATAGGATGACCCATTCTGTGGATAATCAGCCTCTTTCCCCAGGCATCACTGTCATTGCTCAATGGGCACATGAACAAAGTGGCCATGATGACTAAGATGGAGGTTTTGCTTGGACTCACCAACACAGACCTCCACTCACCAAAGCTGACCTGGCTACTGCTGTTTCTGAATAACAGATCTGCCAACAGCAGAAACAAACCCTGAGCCCCAGATATGGCACCATTCCTCCAGGTGACCAGTTAGAAATCTGGTGACAGGTTGACTACGTTGGACCATTTCTTCCATGGGAAGGACAAAGTTTTGTTCTTGCTGGAATAGATACTTATTATGGTTATGGATTTGCCTTTCCTGCATGTAACGCTTCTGCCAAAAATACCATCCATGCAATCACAGAATCTATGTATCATAGTATTTTACACAGTATTGCTTCTGACCAAGGAACTCATTTCACAGTCAGAGAAGTATGACTGTGGCCCCATGAACATGGAATCCACTGGTCTTACCATGTTTCCCATCATCCTGAAGCAGGTGGTCTGATAGAAAGATGAAATGGCCTTTTGAAGACACACTTACAGCACCAATTTGGTGGGAACAGGCTGGAGGGCTGGGACAGAGTTCTTCAGAAGGCAGTATATGCTTTGAATCAGCATCTGATATATGGTACAGCTTCTCCTATAGCCAGGATCTATGGGTCCAGGAATTAAGAGGAAGAAAATGGAATAGTTCCACACACTATCAGTTCCAGTGACCCTCTAGGAACAAAATTTGCTTCCAGTCCCCACAACTCTAGGTTCTACTGGCCTAGAAGTTTTAGTTTGGGGGTGGGGGGGAAGGAGTGCTCCTACTAGGAGTCACAACAAATATTCCATTGAACTGGAAGCTCAGATGTCCTCCTGGTCATTTTGAGCTTCTAATGGCCTTAAAGCAACAGGCTGAGAAAGGAATAACAGTGTTAGGAATGGTGATAGATCCAGATTACCATGGGAAAATTGGATTGTCTCTCCCCAATAGAGGATTATGTCTGGAGTGCAGGAGATTCCTTAGGGCATCTCTTAGGACTACCATGTCCTGTGATTAAAGTCAATGGGAAACTACAACAGCCTAATACAAGCAGAATGACAAAGAACACAGAGCCAGCAGGAATGAAGGTATGGGTCAATCCTCCAGGAAAAGAGCCAAGACCTGCTGAGGTGCTTGTCCAGGGTGAAGGAAATACAGAATAGGTAGTAAAGGGAGGTAGTTATAAATACCAGCTAAGGCCACATAACCAGTTGCAGAAATGAAGATTTTAAAGTAATATGAATGTTTCTGTCTTATTTTGTTAAGAATACATTTGTCAAGTCAGGCAGTGTGGCACATGCCTTTAATCCCAGCACTTGGGGGGCAGTGGCCTCTTCTCTTTTCTGTTCCTTGCCATCAGATTAGTCAGTGTTGGGAGCTGACTCTTAGCAGAAAGCAGCTATCATCTCTGGAGCCAACTTGGGGTATTTACTTACAGGTGGTACTTAACCACCCTGACAAGAGACTTGTTTTCCTAACCTGATGTTTTGAAAGAAGACCACCACTGCTGAACACACTCTGATAACATCTTGTTTTTCTCCTCGACCTGTGGTTAAGTGGCTCCAGCTGCACTCCCCAGCTTGTGCTTATATACCGATAGTTGCCTTTCAATAAAGTAGACTTGAGACTCAAGACTAGATAATTGATCCTTGAACACATAGCCCATCTTGTCTCAATTCTTCACATGTCTTTCCCATACGTCTCCATTCTCTCTCTTACAGACCCCATTGATTGACCTCCAAACTGGGTCAAGCCAGTATTGAAAAGGGGGAAACTACAACACACCCTCACTACAAAAATGACACAAAGCTATCCTTCTAGCATAGCGTATAGGAATAATCTCTTGTGTGCTATTGAAAGACCCCCACAGGGAGACCCTCACTCAAGCCTCGGGACAGCCGCGGACCCAAGAAGACACCGAGACCGAACTCAAAATGTTGAAGGCAAGATTTAATAAAGCAACAGCAAGAAAGCACATAGACCAGAGCTCTGGGGTCGAAACTCATGCACCTAGTATGGTGTAGAGGAGAATCGACGACGAGCCAAATTTTTCACAGGCTTATATAGGAAAAACTCAAGGGGGGAGAGTGGGGCAGGGAAAGTACAAGTTTGCATAACTAAGGGGTTCTGCCAAGGGACAAGGGGTTCTGCCAAGGGTTTCTGCGTAACTAAGGGGTCATGTCCTATTATTTGGCAATGTACCCGGTTCATTCTGAGGTTGTTCCAGGAGGCCCTTATCTCAAAAATGTTCTTGGAACAGTTGGGAGGGTTCGAACTCTAGGATGAGGAGTTCAGGAATGCATTCTGGGGTGAAGAGTTCAGGAGTGTTCTGGGAACACTCTCTAGATGGGAGGGGTCGGGCTCTGGGGTGAGGAAAAGTTCAGTAATTTTTTATCCTTCATTCCCCACTCCTTTTAGAAAATAGCTCTAATTTTAGAGCGAGTTTTCAACCTCCTGAAGGACCCGATATTGTTGCCTTAGTACCATAACCTGTACTGCATTTATCCTTTCTCTAATAAAAGCTACTAACTTATTAAGGATGCAGGGGCCAAAAGTAAGCAAAAGCATAAGTGTAATTAAAGGTCCTGCTATGGTGGAGAGGAGAGTGGTGAGCCAAGGGGACTTATTAAACCAGCTTTCGAAACATCCTTGTTGGCTTTCTCTTTCTCTTTTACGTATATCTAGGCGTTCTCTAAGTTTGGCCATAGAATCTTTGATTACTCCTGAATGGTCAACATAAAAACAACATTCTTCTTTTAGGGCAGCACAGAGTCCTCCTTCTTTAAGGAATAATAAGTCTAATCCCCTTCTATTCTGTAGCACCACTTCGGACAGGGAAGTTAAAGATTCTTCTAATTTGGTTATAGACTGTTCTATAGTTCTAAGATCAACATCCATAGCTGCACGTAGTTCTTCATAGTATTGGGGGGGTCTTAATTAAGGCAGCGGTTCCTGTACCTACTCCAGCCGCTACTCCCAATCCTAATAGAACTGCCAAAGTTAAGGTAATGGGTTCTCTTCTCCAGCGGACCCGATGCTCAAATTTGTCTAAAAAGGAGCTATCATCATGATACAGGAGTCTAGGAATAAGCTGAACCAAAATGCAGAAATCTTTGGAACTATTAAAAACAGACATAGACACACAAGGAGTGAGACCGGTATTGCAAGCCCACACTGTGTCTAGGGGGGGCACTAGATACTGACCACTTTTGCTAGACTGGATGTTCTGGGTCTGATTACAGAGGTGCCCTTTATCCTGAGGTACCTGGCCCAAACAAAGCCCTCTTCCTGAAACTGCTGCTAGAGTCAACTTTCTGTTTTCTCCCCAAAGGCATTGAGAATGATCTGAAGTAATATTATAAGTCCTGATCTGAGCTATTCCTTCATAATAAGGGGGGCTAGAGGCATAGCATAACCAGCATAATTGAGTCATATTAGGGTTAGTCCTATTTAAAGCTAAAAACGCTCCCTGGACTAGACTGACCAGACGGCTCTCTGTACCTTGGGGTGGTGGGGAAGCCAAGGTAGGCTTTATGAGGGGAGTATTAGTCCCTAGGGAGGGTACCACTGTGTTGGGCTGTGGAGTTGGTGGAGCTGGTACAGCCGGGACCTTTGGGGGAGCCGGTACGACTGGGGGGGCCCTGTTCTATAAGGACCTTGTTGGGCCCAACGAGTGTCACTGCCGGGTCTCTCACTGTCAGCCTGATCGTGAAAATGAACCCAGGATCTCTTAGTGGAATGTATACTCGCCAACCCCACCTATTTCCTTTAAGCCAACTCAGACGGTGTTGTTTCCCTTTCTCGGTGAACTTTATAAGTAGGGTGTTGCAGTATTTACCTTTGCATGGTCCTGGGGGGCTGTTTTTAAAAGCGCACCCATTCTCTGGATATTTATAGGGGTTTCTTTCTCCTTGGTTTGACTTATCATAGCCACTACCTCGTTTTACCGTAATTAGGTCCCAGTCAGAGGAGGGCTTCCAGTAAGCTTCCCCTGTCGTTTCACATGTCCATTTACCACAAAAGTAATCTGATGCCCCCCCCACATTCTTGTTGAAGCCTTTTGCTCCGACCCTGACCAGGGCAAACATAAAATTGTGCAGCTCTAAGATTAGCTCGGTAGAACTGCCCCGAACATCCATACGAGTTCCCTATCCCGCCCAGGACACACCGCTGTTCAGAGGGTGGGTTGCTAAGATCAGTATGATCGGGGAGGTCCCAATTGGGGGATCCTGCCGCTAACTTACAGATGTCAGGTGTGAGATCAGGCCACCAAGTCCAGAGGGGATGGACTGCAGTGGTTGCCCATATAATGTTTCCCTCTTCATTAAGCACTTCCCAGGACTGTTGAATTGGAGCATGAGGGTTGTGGTTCCCTAGGCTCAGGGTGGCGCCTGCGGCGCAAACGAAGCTTAAGAGGATTGTCAGTGGCTGCCACTGTCCAATTGTCTTTGTGGTTTTCTTCATCTTGACTGGCGGCCCTCTTGACGTGGGAGGCGTGGATCCAGGAGGCAATCCCGTCAACTTTTACCGCAGTAGGGGTTGTCAGTAACACCAAATAGGGTCCCTTCCACCGTGGCTCGAGGCTGCTGGTTCGATGCCGTCTGACCAAGACTTTGTCTCCAACTCGGAACCCGTGGGGTACTGCGGTGGTCCCTGGGGTATAGGCTGCCTTCAGTTGGTCCCAAATTTGGGTCCTAATCACTTCTAGGGCCTTTAAATGAATAAGCAAAGAGGAGGGTAAGACAGGGTCAGAGTCGGAAACCAATGTTCCACCAGCCTCCATTAAGGGGGGAGGTCCTCCATACAGAACTTCAAAAGGAGTGAGCCCGAAACATCCAGGGGTGTTTCGGGCTCGGAAGAGCACAAGAGGGAGGAGAGCCACCCAGTCTTTCCTGCTGGTCTCAATGGCTAATTTAGTCAAGGTCTCTTTTAAGGTCCTTTTCATCCTCTCTACCTGTCCTGAGCTTTGAGGGCGGTAAGCACAGTGTAATTTCCAATCGATGCCCAACTGAGTGGCCAAGCCCTGACTTACCTGGGCAACAAAGGCTGGTCCATTGTCGGACCCGATTACCTTAGGGATTCCAAATCTTGGCAGGATTTCTTCAAGGATCTTCTTGGCCACAATCTGGGCAGTCTCAGTTTTAGTGGGAAACGCCTTAACCCATCCTGAAAAAGTGTCTACAAATACTAACAGATACTTGTTACCATACATTCCAGGTTTAACTTCAGTAAAATCTACCTCCAATACACTCCAGGACGGTCTCCCCGTTGTCTCTTTCCAGGTTCTTTGTAGGCTCTAGTCACATTAGTGAATGCACATGGTTTGCAGGAATCTATAATCTTTTGAGCCACTGACTTCAGGTTGGGGACTTGGTATCGGGAATTTTTAATTAGTCTCATCATTTTTTGAACTCCCAGATGGGTGAATTGGTGTAGTCCTTTCACAAATTTTATTCCTTCTTCGGGAGTCAATTCTATTTTCCCTTCAAAAAAGTATGGGAGGGGATCACTGGTCCACAATAGTTCTTTTATGTTATATCCTCAGGGCTTTTGGGCAGATTACCTTTTTCAGTTAAGATCATGGCCCCCTGAGCAACTTGTTTTGACACTAAGTCTGCCATTCGGTTGCCTTTGGCCACCAAGTCTTCTCCTCTTTGGTGGCCAGGGCAGTGGATGATGGCTACCTTCTTAGGTGCAAGTATGGCTTCCAACAGGGCCAGAATTTCTTCTTTGTTTTTAATGTCTTTACCAGCCGAAGTCAATAACCCTCGCTGCCTGTAGATGGCCCCATGGATGTGTGCGGTAGCAAAAGCATAGCGGCTGTCAGTGTAGATGTTAACGATCTTACCTTTAGCCTCTCGGAGGGCTTGTATAAGCGCTATAAGTTCAGCCTTTTGTGCCGATGTTCCTTCAGGCAAAGCGCTTGCCCAAATTACCTTTTTCCCGTCCACCACCACAGCTCCAGCCTTTCGCTTCCCCTCTATCAGGAAACTGCTGCCGTCCGTATACCAACTGGGAGCTCCAGGCCAGGGTTGGTCAGTCAGGTCCCTTCTGGTCCCAGTTTCTTCAGCGAGGATGTCCATATATTGATGTACTGGGACGGAATCATTTGTTAGAGGGAGAAGGGTAGCTGGGTTGAGGATGGCAGGGGGCGCAAAGGTTACTCACTCATTTAGCAGCAGGCTCTGATAGTGTGTCATTCGGGCATTTGTCATCCATCTGTCAGGTGGCTGCCGCACAATACTTTCCAAGGCATGAGGGGCTACAACAGTCACCTGTTGTCCCATTGTCAATTTGTCAGCATCTTTGATCAGCAGGGCTACTGCCGCAATAGCTTTCAGACATGTGGGCCATCCACTAGCAACAGGATCTAATTTATTTGACAAATAGGCTACAGGTCTCTTCCAGGGTCCCAGTGCTTGTGTCAACACTCCCCTGGCTACACCCGCTCTCTCGTCCACATATAGGACGAAAGGCTTAGTCAAGTCTGGTAATGCTAGCGCGGGGGCAGTCATTAGAGACGACTTGATAGCCTCAAAAGCTCTTTGGTGCTCTTCTTTCCACTCAAAAGGAACCCCTTCCTTAGTCAAAGGATATAGAGGTGCCGCTAGGGTTGCAAAGCCTGGAATCCAGAGTCTACAAAAGCCAGCAGTCCCCAGAAACTCATGTACCTGCCCTGGGGTGGTTGGCGATGGGATCATCATAACAGTCTTCTTCCGGGCTTCTGTGAGCCATCTTTTACCCCCTCGGAGGGTATACCCCAGGTAGGTTACCTCAGTTTGACAAATTTGTGCCTTATTAGCCGAAATTCGATACCCCAAGTCACTCAGTTCTGTGAGGAGCCTCTCAGTTCCCTGGTGACACAGCTCCTTCGAGGCCGCCACGACCAAGAGATCATCCACATACTGTAGTAGGGTAAGCTGAGGGTTTCGAGCGCGAAAAGGCGCGAGATCCCGATGGAGGGCCTCGTCAAACAGGGTGGGGGAATTTTTGAACCCCTGTGGTAGCCTAGTCTAGGTTAGTTGACCAGTCTGTCCGCCCTTTGGGTCCCTCCATTCAAAGGCAAACAGGAGCTGACTCTTAGGGTGCAAGCGCAGGCAAAAGAAGGCATCTTTTAATTCCAGGACTGTATACCATGTTCTCTCGGGTGGGAGAGAGCTTAATAAATTGTACGGGTTCGGGACTGTGGGGTGAATGTCCAGGACCCTTTTGTTAACTTCCCGGAGGTCTTGCACCGGGCGATAGTCATTGGTCCTTGGTTTTCGAACTGGCAGAAGTGGTGTATTCCAGGGGGACTGACAGGCCACTAAAACTCCTTGGTCTAGCAACCTCTGGATATGAGGCCGGATGCCCTCCCTAGCTTCCTTGCTCATGGGGTATTGTCTTACCGAGATGGGGGTGGCATCAGCTTTAAGTTCTACCACAACCAGAGGCACTTGTTTAGCCAACCCCATTCCTGCTTGTTCTGCCCAGACATTGGGGAACGCAGTTAGCCAGCCTGAAGAGACTGCATTTTTGGGTTGCTCTTCATGCAACCGGTATTCTTCCTCTGTGTTGAGGACAAGGCAGGCAACGGGGGCTTTTCCCCAGCTTACTTGTGGGCCTTCTGAAGTAAATTGGACTTGAGCCTTTAGCTTGGTTAGCAGATCGCGTCCCAAGAGGGGAGCAGGACACTCAGGTATCACCAGGAAGGAGTGGGTCACTATGTTCTTGTTTATCTGTAGGGCTCGTTCAGTCGTCCAGGGGTAAAATTTACTACCAGTGGCTCCAATCACCATGGTCTTTTTAGAGCCTAGCTTGCCTAGGGGGCTAGTGAGTACTGAATGCTCTGCTCCGGTGTCTATCAGGAAGTTGACGGGGGTCTCCTCCACGGACAAAGTTACCCTAGGCTCAGGGAGGGGGTCTGAGCCCCGACTTCCCTAATCATCTTCTAGGGTCAGGACCTTGGATCGCTCCCGGTTTTTAGGGCAGTCTCTAGCCCAGTGTCCTTTCTCTTTGCAATAGGCACATTGGTCTTTTTCCAGTGGTATCTTTCTGCCACCTGGCGGTTTCACTGCCCTGTTGCCCAGGAGCCCTGTTTTACCTTTTCCTGACTGTCTATCATTTACAACTGCGGCCAAAATTTTACTCAAATTTCTCTCCTGACGGCGATCCCGTCTATTTTCCCTCTCCTCCATTTCTTTCTTCTCTCTCTCCTGCCTCTCTTCTTCTGTTTCCCTCTTATGATAGACTTTCTCTGCTTCTTTTACTAAATCTTGGATCGTATGATCTTGGAGCCCCTCCAGCCTTTGCAGCTTTTTCTTAATGTCGGGAGCGGACTGACCAATAAAGGCCATGGCTACAGCGGCTCTCTGCCCCTCTGACGAGGGGTCAAAAGGGGTGTACCTCCTATATGCCTCCATGAGACGCTCAAGGAAGACTGATGGTGGTTCAGTCTGCCCCTGCAAGACCTCTCTTACCTTAGCCAAATTGGTGGGCCATCTAGCGGCTCCTCTGAGACCTGCCACTAGAGTCCGGCGATAGACAAGGAGGCATCCCCTACCTTCCGCGGTGTTGTAGTCCCAGTTGGGGCGGTTCAAGGGGAAAGCCTCGTCCATGAGGTTAGGGAGGGCAGTGGGTGTGCCGTCCTCTCCCAGAACATTTTTTCTCGCCTCCATCAGGATTCTTTCTCATTCTTCTGTGGTGAAAAGAACCTGCAAAAGCTGCTGACAATCATCCCAAGTGGGTTGATGGGAGAACATAAGTGACTCAAGGAGCCCAGTAAGTCCAGAGGGGTTCTCTGAGAAGGGAGGGTGGTTAGTTTTCCAATTATATAAGTCAGAAGAGGAAAAAGGCCAGTACTGTAAAGGAATGAGATCATTAGGTCCTGGCGCTGGCCCTCCCACATGTGCTCTAAGCGGCAAGGCAACTGTTGAATCTGGCCCCCCTTCCTCCCCGGGGCTTCGGCCTCGGCGGCTCCGAGTCCCCCCCGCCGGTCCCTGAGCCCCTCTCACTATTGGTCCCTGTGGTGGGGCGGCTGCAGGTGGCTGCTGGGGCAGGGGGTAAGGGGGAGGTTGGGAGTCCATCCAGAGGAGGTCGTCAATCTCTGGATAAATCTTGGGGGGTGCTGACGGGCCGGACTTTCCGGCTGCATCAGACTGGGCAACCGCGACCGTCAGTTTCGAAGAATTTGGGGTCCAAGGCTTGACCCACGGAGGTGGGAATTGGACGAGATTCTGCCAGGTCACAATGTAGGGGATCTGATCAGGGTGACCCCCTTCCTCCTGAAAAACAATTCGCCTGACGGCGGCGATTAGTGACAAGTCAAAAGCACCTTCTGGTGGCCAGCCCACTCCAAACGTCGGCCACTCGAAGGCGCAAAAGGTCTGCCACGGACCCTTTCTGACCTCCACTGACTGGTTGTGGGCTCTGACCTGCACCTCCTTCCAATGCTCCAGAGTTAGAGAAAGGGGAGTGGACACAGATTGTCCCATTTCCAGAATAATAGTAGACACAACAAGAGCGAACACGAGACTAAGACAAAAAAGAAACCAAAAGCAGTGGCGACTTCGCGTCGACCACAAGCAACTCAAAGAATCAGATGGCCTTTCTAAGGCCGGCCGATTGAGACCCTCTGCACGAGGTGGGACTCGAACCCACGATCCCATAACAAAACACGAGGTGGGACTTGAACCCACGGTCTCGCAACAAGGCGCGAGGTGCGACTCGAACCCACGATCTCGCAACAAAACACGAGGTGGGACTCGAACCCACGATCTCGCAACAGGGCACGAGGTGGGACTCGAACCCACGATCTCGCAACCCTAGATGGTCTCTTCGCCTCCAAAGGGGTCCACCAGGCGTCCCTGGTCCTCCCCTGTTCCTCCTGGGACGTCTCCCAGGGCGAACGGACGGTGGACACCTGGACACGTCTATCCTTATCCACCCCGCGTTCCCTCTCGGAGCGCAGTCTCACTGAGCGTCTGCAAAACCGAAACTGCGATCGCACCAAACTTTGAAACAGAACACAGACACCAGACCAAGACAGAACAAAGAATCTTACCTTAAAGTGGGTCTAGGGTCTCTGGGTGGTCGCGCTGATCCCGGACGAGCCCCCAAAATGAAAGACCCCCACAGGGAGACCCTCACTCAAGCCTCGGGACAGCCGCGGACCCAAGAAGACACCGAGACCGAACTCAAAATGTTGAAGGCAAGATTTAATAAAGCAACAGCAAGAAAGCACATAGACCAGAGCTCTGGGGTCGAAACTCATGCACCTAGTATGGTGTAGAGGAGAATCGACAACGAGCCAAATTTTTCACAGGCTTATATAGGAAAAACTCAAGGGGGGAGAGCGGGGTAGGGAAAGTACAAGTTTGCATAACTAAGGGGTTCTGCCAAGGGACAGGGGTTCTGCCAAGGGTTTCTACGTAACTAAGGGGTCATGTCCTATTATTTGGCAATGTACCCGGTTCATTCTGAGGTTGTTCCAGGAGGCCCTTATCTCAAAAATGTTCTTGGAACAGTCTTTAGTTGGGAGGGTTCGAACTCTAGGATGAGGAGTTCAGGAATGCATTCTGGGGTGAAGAGTTCAGGAGTGTTCTGGGAACACTCTCTAGATGGGAGGGGTCGGGCTCTGGGGTGAGGAAAAGTTCAGTAATTTTTTATCCTTCACTATGATGAAGCATCACCTTTTAAGAAAGAGTAAATGGCCTATTAGCAAAAGGCAGGATATAGAATGTGGGAGTTCCAGTAGAGTGATTGGAACTCTGACAGATATTCAGAGGCAAGAGATAAACCAACCAAACTTGAAAAAATCGGACTTATGAAACTGAGAAGAGTTAACCAGCCATGTAGCAAACAGAATAAATAGTTTAAATAGGTTAAGTAAGTTAGGAGCTAATCAGAGAGCAAGCCTAGCAAAAGGCCATAAGCATAATTTTTTATTATATATTTATCCACACACATATACATGTACTAATAAAGAGGTAATGAGATTGAGAGTAGTGTGGGTAGGATGGTGTGAAATGACATGGGTTGTAGGGACTAGAGAAAAGGTGGCAGTGACGAGGCTATCTTCTAATTCAAATATAAATATTAAAATATAAATACATAAAATATAAATACATAAAATATAGGTATTTTTCAAAGAATCATGGTGGTAGAAGATCTTAAAAAACTAGTGAAATACTGTGTTTGGGGAAATATCAAGTGAGTTTTGATGATTACATTTCTTTTTTTTCTCCTTTTTTATTACATATTTTCTTTATTTACATTTCAAATGCTATCCCAAAATTCCCTATACCCTCTACCGCCCTGCTCCCCTACCCACCCACTCCCACTTCTTGGCCTTGGCATTCCCCTGTACAGGAGCATATAAAGTTTGTCAGAACAAGGGGCCTCTCTTCCCAATGATGACCGACTAGGCCATCTTCTGCTACATATGGAGCTAGAGACACAATCTCTAGGGGTACTGGTTAGTTCATATTGTTGTTCCACCTAAAGTGTTGCAGACCCCTTCAGCTCCATGGGTACTTTCTCTAGCTCCTCCATTGGGAGTCCTGTGTGCCCCTATATAGATGACTGTGAGCTTCGACTTCTGTATTTGCCAGGCACTGGCCTAGCCTCACTCCAGACAGCTATATCCGGGTCCTTTCAGCAAAATGTTGCTGGCATATGCAATAGTGTCTGGGTTTGGTGGCTGATTATGGGATGGATCCCCAGGTGGGTTAGCCTCTGGATGGTCCATCCTTTCCTCTTAGCTCCACACTGTCTCTGTAGCTCCTTTCATGGGTGTTTTGTTCCCTATTCTAA
Organism: Mus musculus; assembly: GCF_000001635.26. NCBI lineage: Eukaryota > Metazoa > Chordata > Mammalia > Rodentia > Muridae > Mus > Mus musculus. The sequence continues at coordinate 144,124,727 of NC_000070.6, read as the reverse complement.
GGAGAAATGAAGTATAAACACTTTGGTCTTCGTTCTTCTTGATTTTTTTGTTTTGCAAATGTATCAAGGGTATTCTAAGTTTCTGGGCTAATATCCACTTATCAGTGAGTGCATATCAAGTGACTTCTTTTGTGATTCGGTTACCTTAGTCAGGAAGATATCCTCCAGATACATCCATTTGCCCAAGAATTTCATTCATTCATTGTTTTTGTTGTTGTTGTTGTTTTGTTTTGTTTTTTTGTTTTCCTTGTTTTTCGAAACAGGGTTTCTCTGTGTAGCCCTAGCTGTCCTGGAACTCACTCTATAGACCAGGCTGGCCTTGAACTCAGAAATCTGCCTGCCTCTGCCTCCCTAGCACTGGGATTAAAGGCATGCGCCACCACGCCCAGCTCTTATTAATTGTTTTTAATAGCTTAGTAGAACTCCATTGCATAAATGTACCACATTTTCTGTATCCATCCCTCTGTTGAGGGACATCTGGGTTCTTTTCAGCTTCTGGCTATTATAAATAAGACTGATATGAATATAGTGGAGCATCTGTCCTTATTACCAGTTGGAACATCTTCTGGGTATCCAGGAGAGGTACTGATGGATCTTCCAGGAGGACTATGTCCAATTTTCTGAGGAACCACCAGACTGATTTTCAGTGTGGTTGTACAAGCTTGCAATCCCACCAGCAATAGAAGAGTGTTCCTCTTTCTCCACATCCTTGCCAGCATCTGCTATCACCTGATTTTTGATTGATCTTAGCCATTCTGACTGGAGTGAGGTGGGAATCTCAAGGTTATTTTGATTTGCATTTCCCTGATGATTAAGGATGTTGAACAGTTATTCCGTTGCTTCTCAGCCATTAGGTATTCCTCACCTGAGAAGCCTTCAAGTCATTACTCTGGAACTGGGATACAGATAGGAAAGCCCAAGGTGCCGGGCGGTGGTGGCATATGCCTTTAATCCCAGCACTTGGGAGGCAGAGGCAGGCAGATTTCTGAGTTCGAGGCCAGCCTGTCTGCAGAGTGAGTTCCAGGACAGCCGGGGCTACACAGAGAAACCCTGTCTCTAAAAAACCAAAGAAAGAAAGAAAGAAAAGAAAGAAAAAAAAAGCCCAAGGTTACAAATGGTGCCCAATGTATTAGGCATGTAATCAAAATTTAGCTAAAAACCCAAGCTTAAAACAAAGGATTCAGGTATTCAGGTACAAGCAAACACCTCCCTGAGCAGTTTCCTAGCCTAGCCAAAGGGAGGCTAAATCCCTTTGAGAGGAAGCCTAGCCATCTGAGCAGCAGGAAGCTAGCAGAAGAAGAACCTTGTGCACAAGCCAGAGCTAAATGCAGCAGCAGTGTGATCCAGAGCTGGGGTGGGTAGGCTCAGGTCCCACTAGGTACTCCCAGGTGTGAGGCTGGGCTCTCATGGAAGGGCAAATAATGGCTCCAACCCAAAACCAGGCCACAGCACCCTTCTAGACTGAGCCTAAGGGGTGGTGTCAGATACCATAGGCACATGATGGCCTGAGGAGCCTGCAGATGCACAGAAGGGCAAATGGAACATTTTCCTGGAGCTGCAGTATATCTGAGCAGCCCCAAACTTCAGAAGTAATAATGTATAATTTTAAAACAGTAAAAGAGAAAGAAATATTCAGTTTAAAAATAATGAATGGCAGTCTCCAAAGGAAGGAGAGAATTAGAGATATTAAAAAAAGAAAAATATATTCTGTGTTATAAATTGGAAATAATGCTTGGCACTGGTGGCATACGCCTTTAATCCCAGCACTTGGGAGGCAGAAGCAGGTTGATATCTGAGTTCATGGTTAGCCTGGTCTACAAAGTGAGTTCCAGGACAGCCAGGGCTATACAGAGAAACTGTCTGGAAGAAAAAAAAGGGGGGGGGCTGTAAAATCTAGAATACTGTGTATTGGCAAAAAAGACCCAACTCCACACCTGGAAGGTTGTATACATGGATTCAACCTATAAGGAGGCAAGAAGTCCCTGTCCATGTCTCCCAAACAGTCTATCATGGGTATACTAGTTCCAACTACAAAGAGACAAATAAGAGTATTCCTGAAGGCACCAGGATAATGGCGATTTTAGATTCTGGGACTGTTGGGATTGCTAAACCCTTACAAATCAACTAAGTGGCCAGAAGGTAAGCCCCATGCACTAACAAAATAAGGCATTCAATACAGGTAAGCAAACCCTGCTCTCAGCATACACATTAGCCCTGCATAACATTGTCAAGCTACACACTAGTGTGTAGATAGGGAAGGCAGACATTTCAAGTGGGATGCTAACAAAATGTTGGGTTGTAACATTGTCTTATCGTCTACAAATTAAAAAAATAAAAATAATAGACTCTATAGGCACCAGATGGTGTGACTGCTTATGAGTTATTATAGCCAGTCTTCCCTGTAAGCAGTAGGACAGGAGCAGGGAAAGCCACAGAGTGGGGTGCAAGCTGAACAGCTAAATGGAGACAGCATGGAGAAGATGTCCAAGCCTAGTAATGAGCCTTCAACCAAATTAAAATGTTCGGAATTAGCTGGGCAGTGGTGGCACACTCCTTTAATCAAAGCACATGGAGGCAGAGACAGGCAGATTCCATATTACACCCATCACATTGGCTCCAATCAAAATTCCAGTGATAGCACATACTGGCCAGCGTGTAAATAAAGCAAAGGGCACACATCTCCTTTGCTGTTGGAAGTGCAAACTTGTACAATCATATTGGAAACAATTTGGCAGCTGCTCAGAAAACTAGGAACATAATTCTACCACAAGATCCAGCCATACCACTCCTTGGCATATACCCAAAAGATGCACCACCATATCACAAAACCTTGTTCACCTATGTGTATAGAAACTTAATTCAAAACAGGCAAAAACTGGAATAAGACTAGATGTTCCTCAAGTGGAGAATAGATAAAGAAAACGTGGTGCATCTATAGACCAAATATTATTCACATGGTGGAATATTATTCAATTATGAAAAACAAAGGCATCATGAATTTTATAGGCAAATGGAAAGATCTTAAGAATAAAATTCTGAGGCCAGTCATGGTGGCACACGCCTTTAATCCCAGCACTCAGGAGGCAGAGGCAAGTGGATCTCTGAGTTCGAGGCCAGCCTGGTGTACAAAGTGAGTTCTAGGACAGCCAGGGCTATACAGAGAAACCCTGTCTCAAAAAAACAAACAAACAAAAAAAGAATAAAATTCTGCCAGGCATGAAGTAACATGCCTTTAATCCCAACACTGGGAGGCAGAGACAGGCAGATTTCAGGGTTTGAGGCCGGCCTGGTCTACAAAGTGAGTTCCTGGACAGACAGGGCGACACAGAGAAACCCTGTCTCAAAAAAAAAAACAAAACAAAACAAAACAAAACAAAACAAAACAAAACAAAATGTTTGGATTATGCCTAGGTGCAAAAAGAAAATATGATATGAACAATCATAAAAAAATTAACAATGAAATAAAGTCGCTGAAAAAAGGAGCAAGTTAATGATTGAAAAAGAAAAATATGGGGCTGGAGAGATGGCTCATGGATGAAGAGCACTGACTGCTCTTCCAGAGGTCCAGAGTTCAATTCCCAACAACCACATGGTAGCTCATAACCATCTGTAATGAGATCTGATGTGCTCTCATGGTGTATCTAAAGACAGCTACAGTGTACTCATATACATTACATAAATAAATCTTTAAAAAAAGAGAGAGAAAGAAGAAAAATATTTTCTATGTAAAAAAAAAAAAAAAACCTCAGGAGGCAGAGGCAGGCAGATTTCTGAGATCCAGGCCAGCCTGGTCTACAAAGTGAGTTCCAGGACAGCCAGGGCTATACAAAGAAACCCTGTCTGAAAAAAAACAAAACAAAAAGGGTAAATGGGTTGGGCAGTGGTGGCACATGCCTTTGATCTCAGCACTTGGGAGGCAGAGGCAGGCAGATTTCTGAGTTAGAGGCCGGCCTGGTCTACAGAGTGAGTTCCAGGACAGCCAGAGCTACAGAGAGAACTTGTCTTGAGAAACAAATCAAAACCAAAAAAGGAAAATGCAAGGACAGAGGGACCTGGATCCCACATAATTTTTTTACAATTATCAGCATACAAATAATTATATTTTGATTAATGAATGCTATTTTTTTAAGATTTATTTATTATGTGTAAGTACACTGTAGCTGTCTTCAGACACTCCAGAAGAGGGTGCCAGATCTCATTATGGGTGGTTGTGAGCTACAATGTGGTTGGTGGAATTTGAACTCAAGACCTTCAAAAGAGCAGTCATGTCTCTTAACCTCTGAGCCATGTCTCCAGCCCCATCACTGCTATTTCATATATTCTTTTTAACAAGGCTGATGTAAAGAGGGAAAAGACTGAAAACTTCAGTGTTAGAGTGAAGGGAATAGAAAAGAGATTAGAAAATCATCCCATTCAGAATAAAGCCACTTCAGAGGAATTCAATATAAGACCAACATCACTACCTGGTGATGAAATTGCAGAATGGCAGCCAATTAAATTCCTAGATAAACAGATTTATGCTGAGTTAAGAATGCTGAAGAGGAGACAGGCATTGTGGCACTTGCCTATAATCCCAGCACTCAGGGGGCAGAGACAGAGGCAGAGGCAGGCAGATTTGTGAGTTCGAGGCCAGCCTGGTGTACAGAGTAAGTTCCAGGACAGCCAGGGCTATACAGAGAAACACTGACTCAAGGGAAAAAAAAAAGAATGCTGAAGAGGATGGTCCATCCTTTCCTCTCAGCTCCAAACTTTGTCTCTGTAACTCCTTCCATGAGTATTTTGTTCCCAATTCTAAGAAGGGTAGAAGTGTATACACTTTGGTCGTCCTTATTATTGAGTTTCATGTGTTTTGAAAATTGTATCTTGTATCTTGGGTATTCTAAGTTTCTGGGCTAATATCCACTTATCAGTGAGTGCATATCATGTGAGTTATTTTGTGATTGGTTTGCCTCACTCAGTATGATATCCTCCAGATCCATCCATTTGTCTAGGAATTTCATACATTCATTGTTTTTGATAGCTGAGTAGTACCCCCATTGAGTAAATGGACACATTTTCGGCATCCCTTCCTCTGTTGAGGGACATCTGGGTTCTTTCCAGCTTCTGGCAATTATAAATAAGTTTGCTATGAACATAGTGGAGCATGTGCTCTTATTACCAGTTGGAACATCTTCTGGATATATGTCCAGGAAAGGTATTATGGAACACAGGGCCCCCAATGGAGGACCTAGAGAAAGTGCCTAAGGAGCTGAAGGGGTCTGCAACCCTATAGGTGGAACAACAATATCAACTAACCAGTACCCCCCAGAGCCCATGTCTCTAGCTGCATATGTAGAAGAAGATGGCCTAGTCGGCCATCATTGGGAAGAGAGGCCCCTTGGTCTTGCAAACTTTATATGCCCCAGAACAGGGGAATGCCAGGGCCAGAAGCAGGAGTGGATAGGTAGGGGAGCAAGGCAGAGGGACAGTATAGGGAACTTTCAGAATAGCATTTGAAATGTATATAAAGAAAATAACTAATAAAAGAGTTGAAGAGACAAAAAGAAAAACCAAGACCTGTTGGGTTTAGTGCAGAGTTCTATCAGACCTTCAAAGAGGACCTAATTTCAATACATCTCAAACTTTTCCACAAAATAGAAACAGAAGATATTCTACCCAATTGACTCTATTAAGCTACAATTACTCTGATACCTAAACCACACAAAGACCCAACAAAGAGAGAATGTCAGACCAATTTCCCTTATGAACATCGATGCAAAAATACTCAATAAAATTCTTGAAAACTGAATTCGAGGAGAACACATCAAAATGATCATCCATCATGATCAAGTAGGCTTCATCCCAGGGATGAAGGGATTGCTCAATATACTCAAATCCATCAATGTAGTCCTCAGTATAAACAAACTCAAAGACAAAAACCACATGATCATCTCATTAAATCCTGAGAAAGCATGTGACAAAAACATGATAAAAGTCTTGGAGAGATCAGCAATTCAAGGCCCATTTCTAAACATAATAACAGCAATATACAGCAATCCAGTATCCAACATAAAATTAAATGGAGAGAAACTTAAAGCAATCCCACTACAACCATGGACTAGACAGGACTGCCCACTCTCTCCCTACTAATACAATATATTAATTGAAGTCCTAGCTAGAGCAATTAAACAACAATAGGAGATCAAAGGTACACGAATTGAAAAGTAAGTAATCAAAATATCACTATTTGCAGATGATATGATAGTATATTTGAGTGACCCGAAAATAACAACAAAGAACACCTAAACCTAAACACAACTTCAGTGAAGGAGCTGGATATAAAATTAAATAAAACAAATCAGTGGCCTTTTTCTACACAAAGGATAAACAGTCTGAGAAAGAAATTAGGGAAACAACACCCTTCACAATAGTCACAAATAAGATGAAATACCATGGTGTGACTCTAAGGGTGAAAGATCTCTGAGATGAACATCAAGTCTCTAAAGAAAGAAATCGAAGAAGACTGAAAATCATTTCGGTGATTCCTTAGAAAATTGGACATAGTTCTACCAGAAGATCCAGCAATACCAACCACTTCTGGGCATATACCCAGAAGATATTCCAACTTGTAATAAGAACACATGCTCAATGATGTTCATAGCAGTCTTATTTATATAATAGAAAGAAGCTGGAAAAAAAAACCCAGTTGTCCTTCAACAGAGGAATGGATACAGAAAATGTGGTATATTTACACAATGGAGTACTACTCAGCTATTAAAAACAATGAATTTCTGAAATTCTTAGACGATGGATAGGAATGGAGATATCATCCTAAGTGAGGAAACCCAATTGCAAAAGAACACACATGATATGCACTCACTGATAAGTGGTTATTTGCCCAGAAACTCAGAATAACCAAGATACAATCAGCAAAACACATGAAATTCAAGAAGGAAGACCAAAGTGTGGATACTTGGATCCTTAGAAAGGGGAACAGAATACCCATGGAAGGAGTGACAGAGACATAGTAGGGAGCAGAGACTGAAGGAAGGACCATCCAGAAGCTGCCCCACCTGGAAATCCATCCTATAAACAACCACCAAACCCAGACACTATGGCAGATGCCTACAGAGCTTGCTGACAGGAGCTGATCTCCTGAGAAGCTGTCTCCTGAGAGGCTCTGTCAGTACCTGACTAATACAAAAGTGGATGCTCACAGTCATCCATTAGATGGAGCACAAGGTCTCCAATGAAGGAGCTAGAGAAAGTACCCAAGGAGCTGAAGGGATTTGCAGCCCCATAGGAGGAACAACAATATGAACTAACTAGTAACTCCAGAGCTCCCAGGGACTACATCACCAATTAAAAGAAACATATGGTAGGACTCATGCATATGCAGCAGAGGATGACCAAGCTGGTAAAAAATGGGAAGAGAGACCCTTGGTCCTGTGAAGGTTCTATTCCCCAGTATAGGGTAATGACTGGGCCAGGAAGCAGGACTGTGTGGGCTGGGGAGCAGGAGGAAGGGTAGAGAAGATTGGTGACTTTCTGAGGGGAAACCAGGAAAGGGGATAACATTTGAAATGTAAATAAAGAAAATATCTTAAAAAAAAAAAAACAGACATTAAAAAATAAAAAAAAGGAAAGTGAAAGATGTCTATGAAAAAGGACTGCAAGTCTCTGAAGAAATAATTGAAGAAGATATCAGAAGATGGAATGATCTCTCCTGCTCATGGATAACAACAATTCACTTAGTGAAAAATGGCCACCATACAAAAAGCAATCTACAGATATAATGCAATTCCCATCTCAATTCAAACACAGCAAAAGACCATATACATTAAATAAATGTCACAGAAGGGAAAGTGAGAAATACCCTTGAATATAGTGGTACAAGGGACAATTTTTGAGCAGAACACCAATAGATCAGGTTGGAAGATCAACGACTGATAATGGGACTTGATAAGACTGCCAAGCTTCTGTAAAGCAAAGGATTTCATCAATGAGACAAAATGGCACTCTTCACATTGAGAAAGTATCTTCACCAACCACACAGATGGGTTTAGATGTTGACAGAGTGGTAACATTAAAATTTATAAAGAAATCAAGAAGTTAGACACTAACAACACAAATAACATAATTTCAAAATAGGGCACAAAGTTAAACAGCAAATGCTTAACAAATGAATCTCAAAAGGTGGTGAAGCAATTAAAGACATGTACCAAGTCCTTAGTCATCAGAGAAATACAAATCAAAACGACTTTTTGGTTCCATTTTACACCCATCACATTGGCTCCAATCAAAATTCAAGTGATAACACATACTGGCCAGCGTGTAAATAAAGCAAAGGGCACACTTCTCCTTTGCTGTTGGAAGTGCAAACTTGTACAATCATATTGGAAACAATTTGGCAGCTGCTCAGAAAACTAGGAATATAATTCTACCACAAGATCCAGCCATACCACTCCTTGGCATATACCCAAAAGATGCACCACCATATAACAAAACCTTGTTCACCTATGTGTATAGAAACTTAATTCAAAACAGGCAAAAACTGGAATAAGACTAGATGTTCCTCAACTGAAGAATGAATAAAGAAAATGTGGTGCATCTACAGACCAAATTTTACTCACATGGTGGAATATTATTCAATTATGAAAAACAAAGGCATCATGAATTTTATAGGCAAATGGATAGATCTGAAGAATAAAATTCTGAGGCCAGTCATGGTGGCACATGCCTTTAATCCCAGCACTCAGGAGGCAGAGGCAAGTGGATCTCTGAGTTTGAGGCCAGCCTGGTCTACAAAGTGAGTTCCTGGACAGACAGGGCTACACAGAGAAACCCTGTCTCAAAAACAAAAACAAAAACAAAAACAAAAACAAAAACAAAACGAAACAAAACAAAACAAAATGTTTGGATTATGCCTAAGTGCAAAAAGAAAAAATGATATGGACAATCATAAAAAAATTAACAATGAAATAAAGTCGCTGAAAAAAGGAGCAAGTTAATGATTGAAAAAGAAAAATATGGGGCTGGAGAGATGGCTCATGGATGAAGAGCTCTGACTGCTCTTCCAGAGGTCCAGAGTTCAGTTCCCAACAACCATATGGTAGCTCATAACCATCTGTAATGAGATCTGATGTGCTCTCATGGTGTATCTAAAGACAGCTACAGTGTACTCATATACATTACATAAATAAATCTTTAAAAAAAGAGAGAGGAAGAAGAAAAATATTTTCTATGTAAAAAAAAAATAAAAAACCTCAGGAGGCAGAGGCAGGCAGATTTCTGAGTTCCAGGCCCGCCTGGTCTACAAAGTGAGTTCCAGGACAGCCAGGGCTATACAAAGAAACCCTGTCTGAAAAAAAACAAAACAAAAAGGGTAAATGGGTTGGGCAGTGGTAGCACATGCCTTTGATCCCAGCACTTGGGAGGCAGAGGCAGGCAGATTTCTGAGTTAGAGGCCGGCCTGGTCTACAGAGTGAGTTCCAGGACAGCCAGAGCTACAGAGAGAACCTGTCTTGAGAAACAAATCAAAACCAAAAAAGGAAAATGCAAGGACAGAGGGACCTGGATCCCATATAATGTTTTTACAATTATCAGCATACAAATAATTATATTTTGATTAATGAATGCTATTTTTTTAAGATTTATTTATTATGTGTAAGTACACTGTAGCTGTCTTCAGACACTCCAGAAGAGGGTGCCAGATCTCGTTATGGGTGGTTGTGAGCTACAATGTGGTTGGTGGTATTTGAACTCAAGACCTTCAAAAGAGCAGTCATGTCTCTTAACCTCTGAGCCATGTCTCCAGCCCCATCACTGCTATTTCATATATTCTTTTTAACAAGGCTGATGTAAAGAGGGAAAAGACTGAAAACTTCAGTGTTAGAGTGAAGGGAATAGAAAAGAGATTAGTAAATCATCCCATTCAGAATAAAGACACTTCAGAGGAATTCAATATAAGACCAACATCACTACCTGGCGATGAAATTGCAGAATGGCAGCCAATTAAATTCCTAGATAAACAGATTTATGCTGAGTTAAGAATGCTGAAGAGGAGACAGGCATTGTGGCACTTGCCTATAATCCCAGCACTCAGGGGGCAGAGACAGAGGCAGAGGCAGGCAGATTTGTGAGTTCGAGGCCAGCCTGGCCTACAGAGTAAGTTCCAGGACAGCCAGGGCTATACAGAGAAACACTGACTCAAGGGAAAAAAAAGAATGCTGAAGAGGATGGTCCATCCTTTCCTCTCAGCTCCAAACTTTGTCTCTGTAACTCCTTCCATGAGTATTTTGTTCCCAATTCTAAGAAGGGTAGAAGTGTATACACTTTGGTCGTCCTTATTATTGAGTTTCATGTGTTTTGAAAATTGTATCTTGTATCTTGGGTATTCTAAGTTTCTGGGCTAATATCCACTTATCAGTGAGTGCATATCATGTGAGTTATTTTGTGATTGGTTTGCCTCACTCAGTATGATATCCTCCAGATCCATCCATTTGTCTAGGAATTTCATACATTCATTGTTTTTAATAGCTGAGTAGTACCCCCATTGAGTAAATGGACACATTTTCGGCATCCCTTCCTCTGTTGAGGGACATCTGGGTTCTTTCCAGCTTCTGGCAATTATAAATAAGTTTGCTATGAACATAGTGGAGCATGTGCTCTTATTACCAGTTGGAACATCTTCTGGATATATGTCCAGGAAAGGTATTATGGAACACAGGGCCCCCAATGGAGGACCTAGAGAAAGTGCCTAAGGAGCTGAAGGGGTCTGCAACCCTATAGGTGGAACAACAATATCAACTAACCAGTACCCCCCAGAGCCCATGTCTCTAGCTGCATATGTAGAAGAAGATGGCCTAGTCGGCCATCATTGGGAAGAGAGGCCCCTTGGTCTTGCAAACTTTATATGCCCCAGAACAGGGGAATGCCAGGGCCAGAAGCAGGAGTGGATAGGTAGGGGAGCAAGGCAGAGGGACAGTATAGGGAACTTTCAGAATAGCATTTGAAATGTATATAAAGAAAATAACTAATAAAAGAGTTGAAGAGAAAAAAGAAAAACCAAGACCTGTTGGGTTTAGTGCAGAGTTCTATCAGACCTTCAAAGAGGACCTAATTTCAATACATCTCAAACTTTTCCACAAAATAGAAACAGAAGATATTCTACCCAATTGACTCTATTAAGCTACAATTACTCTGATACCTAAACCACACAAAGACCCAACAAAGAGAGAATGTCAGACCAATTTCCCTTATGAACATCGATGCAAAAATACTCAATAAAATTCTTGAAAACTGAATTCGAGGAGAACACATCAAAATGATCATCCATCATGATCAAGTAGGCTTCATCCCAGGGATGAAGGGATTGCTCAATATACTCAAATCCATCAATGTAGTCCTCAGTATAAACAAACTCAAAGACAAAAACCACATGATCATCTCATTAAATCCTGAGAAAGCATGTGACAAAAACACGATAAAAGTCTTGGAGAGATCAGCAATTCAAGGCCCATTTCTAAACATAATAACAGCAATATACAGCAATCCAGTATCCAACATAAAATTAAATGGAGAGAAACTTAAAGCAATCCCACTACAACCATGGACTAGACAGGACTGCCCACTCTCTCCCTACTAATACAATATATTAATTGAAGTCCTAGCTAGAGCAATTAAACAACAATAGGAGATCAAAGGTACACGAATTGAAAAGTAAGTAATCAAAATATCACTATTTGCAGATGATATGATAGTATATTTGAGTGACCCGAAAATAACAACAAAGAACACCTAAACCTAAACACAACTTCAGTGAAGGAGCTGGATATAAAATTAAATAAAACAAATCAGTGGCCTTTTTCTACACAAAGGATAAACAGTCTGAGAAAGAAATTAGGGAAACAACACCCTTCACAATAGTCACAAATAATATGAAATACCATGGTGTGACTCTAAGGGTGAAAGATCTCTGAGATGAACATCAAGTCTCTAAAGAAAGAAATCGAAGAAGACTGAAAAGCATTTCGGTGATTCCTTAGAAAATTGGACATAGTTCTACCAGAAGATCCAGCAATACCAACCACTTCTGGGCATATACCCAGAAGATATTCCAACTTGTAATAAGAACACATGCTGAATGATGTTCATAGCAGTCTTATTTATATAATAGAAAGAAGCTGGAAAAAAAAACCCAGTTGTCCTTCAACAGAGGAATGGATACAGAAAATGTGGTATATTTACACAATGGAGTACTACTCAGCTATTAAAAACAATGAATTTCTGAAATTCTTAGACGATGGATAGGAATGGAGATATCATCCTAAGTGAGGAAACCCAATTGCAAAAGAACACACATGATATGCACTCACTGATAAGTGGTTATTTGCCCAGAAACTCAGAATAACCAAGATACAATCAGCAAAACACATGAAATTCAAGAAGGAAGACCAAAGTGTGGATACTTGGATCCTTAGAAAGGGGAACAGAATACCCATGGAAGGAGTGACAGAGACATAGTAGGGAGCAGAGACTGAAGGAAGGACCATCCAGAAGCTGCCCCACCTGGAAATCCATCCAATTTGGCAGCTGCTCAGAAAACTAGGAACATAATTCTACCACAAGATCCAGCCATACCACTCCTTGGCATATACCCAAAAGATGCACCACCATATCACAAAACCTTGTTCACCTATGTGTATAGAAACTTAATTCAAAACAGGCAAAAACTGGACTAAGACTAGATGTTCCTCAACTGGAGAATGGATAAAGAAAATGTGGTGCATCTACAGACCAAATATTATTTACATGGTGGAATATTATTCAATTATGAAAAACAAAGGCATCATGAGTTTTATAGGCAAATAGATAGATCTTAAGAATAAAATTCTGAGGCCAGTCATAGTGGCACACGCCTTTAATCCCAGCACTCAGGAGGCAGAGGCAAGTGAATGTCTGAGTTTGAGGCCGGCCTGGTCTACAAAGTGAGTTCTAGGACAGCCAGGGCTATACAGAGAAACCCTGTCTCAAAATACCAAAAAACAAAAAACAAAAAAACAAACAAAAAAAAAAAGAATTAAATTCTTCCAGGCATGGTGTCGCATACCTTTAATCCAAGCACTCGGGAGGCAGAGGCAGGCAGATTTCTGAATTCGAGGCCAGCCTGGTCTACAGAGTGAGTTCCAGGACAGCCAGGGCTATAAAGAGAAACCCTGTCTCGAAAAAGCCAACAACAACAAAAAAAAGAATAAAATTGTGAACAGGATAATAATGTCCAAATATGACAGCCATGGTAAGTTCACTTATAAGTGGATTACAGAGTCAGAAAAATACTACTGCAGGGACTAGAGAGAAGGCTCAGTGACTAAGAGCACTGACTGCTCTACCAAGGCCTTGAGCTCAAGTCCCTGCAAATACATGGTGGCTCACAACCATCCATAATGAGATGTGATGCCCCCTTCTGGTGTGTCTGAAGACAGCTACAGTGTACTTACATATAATAGTAAATAAATCATTGGAGCAAGTGAGGCCAGATCAAGCAGAGTTCCTGAGTTCACTTCCCAGCAACCACATGATGGCCACAAACATCTGTACAGCTACAGTGTACTCATATACATAAAATAAATGAATCATATATTAGAAAAGAAAAAAATGTACTGCTGACTTGTGCCTGTGTTGTTGGAGAAGGGACTGGTCTGGCATATCTAATAAGATAGCCTTGTGAGTGCAATAGATGACTCCTAAAATTTCAGCCACCAAAATACAAGATTCTGTGAAAACAAATATATCTATAAAGGTGCTCAAGATTTTAACAGTCCAAATCTACTGTAGCAACATTTGAGAAAGTGGCTACAGGATTGTGGCTAAGGAGAATAAATCCATGAGAAAAGTGCTACCTCTGGAAGACTTACTGACTGAAGGCAGCAAAGTTACTCTCTAATTTAAACTTTGTCATGATCAGTTCCTAGTAGATATGCAGAACCAGTTGTACAGGTGGACAGGTTGTAGTAGAACAACTCAGATTTATAACTATGCAGGATTAAAGGTACAATCAACCACAAACAAACATAAGTCCCCAGGCTTTTCCTCTACTCTAAAGATCATACATGTGCATCACCAGTGGACCTACTCTACATGTTTGTAGTTTGCTCAGGAAATCCCAATGCGTTCACCAATGTATGGAGGGATTTATTGTCTGTTTTGATGTATGCACTTTCATTTTTAAATATTTATTTTTATTTGTTTCTAATTAGGTATGTGAGTTCTTCGGTTTCAGTGTATGCAGGTTACTCAAGTGTTTCTACAGACTTGGAGAAAAGGTCAGACACCTGGAATTGGAGATACAGATGGTTGTAGGCACAGGGAATCAAACACTGCTCCTCAGGAAGAGCAGCAAGCATTACCTACCTCTGAGCCACATCTCCAAAAGATTCCATATAGCATTTTGTAGAGGGTCTCATGAAGGATAAGATTATAAAGCCTCTCCGAGGAAAGACCATGTTGGGTCACTATTTACTCTGAAAGATCTAGGAGGCAGAAGAGGCAAAAACAAGGGGACACAAGATTATTGGGTCAGGGTAAGCACAATACACAAGTATGATGTTGTCAGAGAACTTACTCAGTAAAACAAAAACAAACAATTGCTTATTCAAAACAGATTTATTAGAACCTATGAGAAATTATAATGGTAACAGTGGTGGTAGAAGATAATAGCAGGCTACTGGACCTCCCCAAGAAAGAGATACAGCTTAATAGTGATAACAGTCTAATACAAAAGTACTCCAAGTTTAGTCAGATTTATACTTCATAAAAATATATCCATATACTCTAGAACAGTAAGGGGAGAGCCAAAAGGTGGGTGCCATCTGCAGGGAGAATGAAACAGAGACCTCCTATTCAAGTCCATTATGATCTTTATAATGTCCTCACTCTTTATCCCCTTCCCTACTTCTAGTGTCCCTCATACTCAGACAGTGCTGGAATGCAGCCCTACAATTTTCAGATACAATTGCTGTTAAAGGGTGTGTCTGTACTGTAGACATTAGGCTGAAAATAAGGTCATGGTTTTCCATCTCAACACAACTACCTCAAATCAGAAGAATTTGACTGACATTCAAAGAAAATGAAATAATTATCTTTCCAAAAGTACATTCCAAAATGCTTGAATACATATGTTCTATAACTCTAATGAATCTCTTGAGACCTGCCCTCCATTTATCAGAGCCCAGCAATGACCTCTCCTTTTTTTTTTAATTTTTTTTTCCTTTTTAAAGATTCATTTATTTATTATATGTAAGTACACTGTAGCTGTCTTCAGACAATCCAGAAGAGGGAGTCAGATCTTGCTATGGATGGTTGTGAGCCACCATGTGGGTGCTGGGATTTGAACTTCTAACCTTCGGAAGAGCAGTCGGGTGTTCCTACCCACTGATATATATCACCATCCCACGACCTCTCCTTCTTAAAGGCTCAGAAGATACCATGCCCTCCAAATTATACACGAGGTATTCAAAATTAGGTGAATATATTGTACTCTCAAAGTAGACCTGCTTTGGCTGCCTTACACCCTTGAGTGTGTTCATAAGCTCAGAACAAAGTTGTACAAATCTGTCTGGAATAACACAAAGACTGTCATCATAGACTTCATCAGGTGCAGGGTACTTCTCCAGGGTCAGCTGTGTGAGGTTGGCAGTATGTTGCAGCAGCGTTTTCAGGCTGACCATGGAAAATTTGTTCTCCACAAAATCGACTTCAGTGAGCTGGGAACACTGGCTCAGCCCAGGCAGAAGGTCACGGATTCGGGAGTCCGTGAGGTGAAAGCACTCCAATTTTAATGTCTGCAGAGTAGCTGTCAGTCTTTCTAGTAGGCTTCCGAGAAATCCTAGAAATCGATGACTTGAAGGCTTGAATGTGGTGTAACTCATGTCCAGGTATTTGAGCTGATGGATGCTTGGACACTGGGACAGATACCTCATGTCTGATTCTGAAAGCTTGCAATAAGTGATAGTAAGGGTCTCTAATGGACGCTCAAAACACCTAGAGAGAGAGAGAGAGAGAGGGCTTTACCTCACTCAAGTTCAATAGTGACAGAGAAAAGGCTGTTATTTCAAAGTAGCAGAGTTTCCTTAGCCAAAGGTCATTGTCAGACCATTATTAAAATCAAGGCCAAGTTGCTCCCTGATGGAGAGCTACCATGTTCTTCTATGTATGAAATATGTCATCACTGTCTGCTACTGCCTCAGCTCTACTGATCCCTATGAACTAGTAAAAACAAAACATATTTGGGGACAGGTGATATAAACAGGAGAATCCAGAATCTTCAACTGGAAACCACTCAAACCATTTGCAGCTCTGCCAATATTTATCTCCATGTGCTCCAGCTTCCACACAGACTCTGTTCTGTTCACAGGGCTTCCTTATGACCACTGTAATTCACTCATTTCCCATCTGCTCAGCCCCAACCTGTGCTCAAAATACCTCTGACCCATGGAAAGTCAGAGGCAGATGCAAACGGTTCATATAGTTCTGAGGAAAGAATTGACATGACAGGCCATGTGGTATAACATCTCATATATTCTATAGATCAATTTTCCCATCATCAGGGTTTCTCAAGAAACCTTTTCAAAATCACGGACACCTACATGATGTCTGGTTTTACTAAGGTGACAAGTCAGGATGCAATAGCATCATAAAGTACTATATCAAATATGCTAAGCTCACAACTACATAAATGTAAGCAATTATATGAACTCTTATTTTATATAAAGCAGAACAATAACAAAGTAATTTCCTCACCCATGGACAAAGCTCTCTGTCCTTTCTTACCTGAGCATTAGGTCCAGGCGTTCTTTCAGGAAGTAGACATCATTCACATAGAGATGCTGGAGCTTATGCAGTTTGGAGAACTCGGAAAAGATCTCTGTAATAATACGGGCTTCCTGTAGGTCCGTAAGGGAAGAAGGTCTCCTGATGTTCATGAGAATGAGTTTCTGGAGGTTTTTCATCTGGCCCAGGCAAGAGGCTATCAATGCAAGGTTATATATATCCCAGTGTATGGACTTTATTGTCAATTCCTGGATTGAGGCTACAAAAGACAACTTCAACAACCGCCACAACTTCAGTCGGAGACAGTGCTTGCCTGTAAACTCCAGCTTCTCAAAGATCACCTGTATCACATCTTTTCTCTGCTTGGCCCAATAATACAAATAGTTTAGGTTTTCACAATGAGAGTGTCGTCGGCAGTACTTGAGGGAAAGATTCATTTTTATACTTATGGTCTGTTTCCCCCCTGGGATGGGATGATTTCCCACTGGTTGGTTCTTGCCAAAGACATCTTGAGAGCAGACTTCATGAAGTAGTCCAGCCCAACCATCCCAGAAGTCCTGGTGGGCATCTCGCAAATCAAGCACTTGTAGGTTCCACCTGCTGTGGGTAAAGTAGAAGGACATTCATAGGACAGGAGACACAGTGTGTAATCTGCATGACCCATAATTCAACTTCCCTTAAATCAATTCATTTAACAAAGTTTCCATTTTTAGTGGCTGGGGAAGAGGCAGGGACATACTCTTTGCATATACATTATTTCTGTTTTCAGCTATCCTTCATACACCAGAGTCCTGCCTCTTTGTTTCCATTCTACAAGATACTGACCTGTACAATCAGAAGCCTCTGATTTGGGCTACAGAGATGGTTCTTCCAGGGCTCCAGAGTTCAAATCCCAGCAACCACATAGTGGCTCACAACCATCTGTAATGAGACCTGATGCCTTCTTCTGGTGTTTCTGAAGAAAGCTACAGTGTACTTATACATAATAAATAGATGTATCTTTGAAAAAAAGCCTCTGATTCACCTTGGACCCATTGTGAATCCTGTATTCACTTCCTCTCATCCACACACATTCCTCCTTGCTACCTTAGACTCACATACCTAGGTCGATCCTTTTGTGACATCAGCAAATCAAGGCCATCTAGTACAGCTTTCAGGGTCTCCAGGTGATCAATCCCACACAGAGCTCCCACAGGAAGGACTGGGAAGGGCCATGTTGCCACCATCAGGCTCAGGATCTTACGTTGTCTGCTGGTGAATGCATCCTTGAAGAGTGGTGGGAAGAGTTGCACAGGCAGGTTCGGCAGAGCAGAGATAGTCAAGGCTTCATCTTTTAGCAGGCTTCTTCTTGCCAGCTGCTGGAGTGTTGGTGGGTCCTTGAAGCTCATTGTAGCTTTCAGGTAGGCTGATGCTAAGGAAACATCCAAAGGAAGAAAATATTTCATCTCAAACACTTTTAGCAAGCCTCTTACCCCCACCTCATCCCAAATACATAAACCAGGCAGAGGACCGACCAATCACTGGTCTGATGATATTGGAAACCTTGTTGTATTTCAGATAACTCAATATCTGTCTTTCTCATTGCCACCATTCCTTCAAGGTCCTCCTGGTAATATATAAGGACCCATTTCCACACATCTTCCATGATATTCTGCCCATTCCGATCCAATATTCCCTGTGAGTCCTACTCTACTCTGTAACAGGAGACTCACACTTGATTCTGACACTTTTGGCTTTTGGTTTTAGAAACAGGGTTTCTTTGTATATCCCTGGCTGTCCTGGAACTCACTTTGTAGACCAGGCTGGACTTGAATTCAAAAATTCTCCTGCCTCTGCCTCCCAAGTGCTGGGATTAAAGACGTGTGCCACCACCGCCCAGCTGATTGTGACGCTTTTGTGGGAAACAATCAAGCTTTTACTACAATCAATGTAACAAAAATATATCTTATAAAACAGATACAAATTTTACTTTCATAAGCTTTAGAAGCAGGAGCCATGCTGAGCTCTAACCTGTCTTTTAAGAGATTGAATGCATTGAGGTCCTGAACAGCCTGCTATTGAAGAGTTCCTTCCTTCCTCCCATCACCTTTCCTCCCACCTTCATCAGACCTGGGCAATCTGAACCCTCAGGTAATCTTCCCTTCCCCACCATCTTCCCTCCTCATAGTGTCATCTCAGGCATTCTAATCTGCCCAAAGTACCCTGTATTCCCTCTGGATATATGCAATCTCCTGCCACTTTCAGCAGACCTGTGGATTAGAAACTGTACAGGTAAATATCCATTCCCTCTCTCATATTCCCTGATCAGCGAGTTTTTTGGGGAATGTCAAGCTACCTTGAGCAGCCTGTTATCTCAGGGGAGCAACAATTGCCTTGCCACCTCTCCTCCCACCTTAAACAGACTTGTGGATCCTGAAGTTGAGAAAAGCCACTCAACTTTTCCACTTGATGAGTCCTGTGGGGCAAGTTAAGCTGCCCTGAGCAGAGTGCTCTCCTGATGGGACCTACATTCTCTGGTGACCTCAAAGATTGTCATGGCACAAAGACACTTGTTCAACTATGTTTATAGAAGCTTTCTGTTAATAGCACCAAACTGGGTATAACCAGAGATGACCACAGATGACGACTGATAAAGACAAAGGGGTACATCTACACAATGGATTAGTATGCATTTATTAAAATCAAAGACAGCATAAATTGTGGAGGAAAATGAATACAATAGCAGGATAAAATGATGAGTAAGATAATTCAGTGCATAAAGTACATGCATGGTATATACTCACTAATAAGTGGATATTAGCCTCAATATACAGGGTACCCATGCTATACTCCACAGATACAAAGAAGCTAACAAGAAGGAAGGAACATGTTAGGATGCTTGAATATCACATAGAAGCAAGATACAATAATCATAAGAGGCTGATGGAAGGAGGAAATGGTGCGGGAGAGGATGGGGAGGATAATGCTTGGGGTCAGGATCAGGTGTGCGCAGAGGCAGGAAAGATGCAAGATGGCCATGGGTATGAATGCAAATCTGAAGATGACAGGGATGATTAGTTCTGGCTATCTCCAGAATCAGACAGAAAACTGAGATAAGGCAGTTGCCCAATAATCAAGAGGGTGACCTTAACTGTTACACTCAGCATAAGGGAAATGGACCCTGAAGAGGCCATCTACTTTAGCCAGGCAGAAACCCCAGTGGAACAACAGGGACAATAACCCAACCCCAAAACTTTGACCCAAAATTCATCCTGTGTACAAGAAATGCCAGGATGGAGGATGGAACAGAGACTGAAGGAATAGCCAAATAATAATGATCCCAGAACAAGACCATTCCCATGGACAAGCACCAATTCTTAAAATCATAAATAATACTCTGTTATTTATGATTGCAGACATGAGTCTAGAATTCCTATTCTGAGAGGATCCATCCAGCAGCTGAATCAGGGACCCACAGACAAAAAATTAATGGAGTTTGGGGAAGAATAGGGAGTAGGTGTGCAGGCATCGAAGGGGATAGGTACTCAACAGGAAGAAGATAACTTTCAAATAATGTAGACCCTTAGGGTCCTTGACACTGAAGTACCATCACATACAGAGACAGGACATAGGTTCCCCACACATATGTAGCTTTAATACAGCTTGGTTTCATATAGGCCCATACAAATGCTTAAGTAGTCTCTCTGAAAAGCAGTTGCATGTATGTGTGATATATTCTTCAGACAAGCACCTAATCTGCAGACTTCATGTGATAGTGTGGGGAGATACCCAGAAAGGGTTCACCTACTCAGAGCAGAAGGCTATGGAAGTGGGGGAAGGGTTGAGGTAGGGGATAGTGAGCTAGTGTTAGAAAGTAAAATTCAATCAGTCAATCTATTAAACCAGAAAATGCATGAGTCAGATTGTCAGTTTCATGCTTTAGTTGAACTCATACCCAAGTGTTCTTCCCTATAGAATTTTCTTTAGTCATTTTATGAATCTATATTCATTTGAATAAAAATTTTTCTAAGGTAGATTACAGTAGATGAGGATATATGGTGTTTGCACAGTGAGCCAGAGTCCTTGAATATTGCCTCCTTAGCCAATAAACAAGAAGGACAGGGTAGCTTCAGATCTCAGGAGGTAGAAAATTAACATTCAGTCTTTCATGAGTCTTGGCTACATATGGACTTCTGGCTATCCTGGGCTAAATGAGATTGGCTGATTCAAAATAACCACACAAGAAAAGCAAGCAATCACAGGAAATACACACACACACACACAATCAAGATGAAATGGACCCTTTTGGATGGGGTGTCCTTGTCCTGAAGGCCATGAATGATTGCCTGCTATGGACAGTCTATCAAAAGCACCAGTCTCAGCAAGTTCATGCAGTCACACCACACTCCAAGGATCAGAGTGTCTTGTGGAGCCAATTGAGTCCTTTATACCCTTCCCCCTCAAACCTCCCCCCCCCCTTTTTTTTTTTTTGCCACACCACTCAGGACAAAGTGGCTTCCTGATAGGATGAACGAACTCTCCACCCACTTAATCTTATTTTTACCTAGTTGAGTGAATCAGATCTTCATCAGGGAATGTATAAAACTGAGGTCTATGTCCAAAGCCCATCCAGGATACTTCTCAAACTTTGAGCCAGTAGATTTTGTCTCTCTAGAATTTTTTTTTGTTTTGTTTGGTTTGGTTCAGTCTTTTTGGTTTTGTTTTTCTGTTTTTTTGTTTTTTTTTTGTTTTGTTTTGTTTTGTTTTTAAAGGGGGCAGAGACAGGGTTTCCTTGTAGTCCTGGCTGTCCTGGAACTCATTCTTTAGTCCTGGCTGACCTTGAACTCAGAAATCTGCCTGCCTCTGCCTCTGCCTCTGCCTCTGCCTCCCAAGTGCTGGGATTAAAGTTGTGCACCACCACTACCTGGCCTCTCTGGAACTATTATGTAGCCTGAGCTGAGAGGTACACCTCAGTAACAGATTTGAGTGTGGTTGTAGGAGATAGAATATGTCCAGTATGATTAGATCTCCAGGCAGGCAATGGAGGACCCATAAATGAAGAAACATTCACCAAGTGAGTTTTAAGTATATCTGTTTCTCTCTGTCATTCTGTCTCTGTCTGTCTTTGTCTCTGTCTCTCTGTGTCTGTCTCTCTGTATCTCTCTTTCTCATCTATCTTTATATGATTTGACTTCTAGACCAGTTTTGCCTTTGATGAAATCATTGCAGGATATGAGTTCAAAACGGTTTACAGTCTTTATAAATGGCTCAGACTTTTCAAGAATTGCTTGCCAGTCGTGGTGGCACAGGCCTCTAATCCCAGCACTTGGGAGGCAGAGGCAGGTGGATTTATGAGTTCAAGGCCAGCCTGGTCTACAGAGTGAGTTCCAGGATCAGCCAGGGCTACACAGAGAAACCCTGTCTCGAAAAACCAAAGAATTGGTCTTCCACAGGATCAGCATTCTAGTCCTAGCTTCCAAATATGAGTTCATAACTATTTACAACTCCTGTTATAGCAGATCTGTCTCTCTCTTCTGCTTTCTTAGGGTAGTCCATGCTAACATATAAGCAAGGAAAACATATATGCCTAAAATAATGCAAAACAGCTTGATGTGTTTTGCAGATATTATTGTGTTATATATAGGCCTTTCATACCAAATCTTGTGAGGCACAGTCTAATCTTTCTGAGTTTAAGTCCTGCATGTCACCTCAGGGGAGTTCAAGGCACAAGGACACCCTAACTCAAAACAAACTCTAAAATTGAGAAGAAAAAAAAAAAAAACAACCAGAGGAAAGGGTTTATGTCACACTTTAACCCAAACCCATCATAGGAAGAAGCAAGGAGGTCTCAATGTGTTTGACACCAGTCTGCATGAGATATTTTTCATTAACCTGGTCTAAATAGTTCAGCCTGAGAGTGGTAGTGCACCCTTTAATCCCAGCACTTAGGAGGCAGAGAGAGGCCTATTTCAAGGTCAGCCTGGTCTACAGAGTGAGTTGCAGGACAGCCAGGGTTACACAGAGAAACCCTACCTTGAAAAAAAGGGAAAAAAGATATAGTTCCTTTTGGTAAAGCCAAAAAACTGACACTGGCTTGATAGCTGAGAACCCATGAACTAAACCAGTCAGTCTGCTTCACTGAGTTTTATCTGTTCCTTAATTTAGTGGCTCTTTACATACTGCCTTTATGAATTTATTTTTCAGGAACTCTTTTCACATTAGCTATGGTTATCTGGAACTCCTATTAGCAACAATCCTCCAGCCTCAATATTCTACCCAGGAGGTTAGATGTTATGAACCAACACACCTGGATGAGTTTTCTTCACAGGTGATGTGCATGGTTCTGAGAGTGTACCACATTGCCTTTACTCTGTTCCTGACACTAGACATGCACACAAAAACTCCTCCTCAAAAATCCTCTGAAAATGTGTGGCAACCATATTGTCACTAATGCACATTCTCTTTTGGAATATGTAGGTGAATTGGAAGCTCTGTCCTCTCAGCATGTTATCTACTCAGATGGATGAGGCAGGAGGATGGCTTGTATCTATTTTTGCTAGGCAGTAATTCTAAAGATGCAGCCAATTGGAAATGATTCCTGAGAATCAGTAACCCTGATTCTCTACAGAGCTATGGTTTCTGTTCTATCTACAGCATTTAGTGATGTAGACATGCTGGATTTTCTCTCTCTCTTTCTCTCTCTCTCTCTCTCTCTCTCTCTCTCTCTCTCTCTCATGTCACACTCTGTCTCTTCTCTCTGTGCACATGTTTATGTTTTTGTGGCACACATGTGTGTGTGTGTGTGTGTGTGTGTTTGTGTGTAATTTGGTGTGCTTAGACCATATCAAATGAACTTTTTTTTTCAAATACTGATTTTTAATATGGTTCGTAAAAACTTTAACCTCCCCTCCTGTGAGCACCATTCACAGATACCTATATACTACTGTAATAGACATTCTTTCATGCATGTGTAGTATGTATCCATGCTTTCTGAATTAAGATGAAAATTCCCTGGAACTGGGCATGAGCTGCCATGTGGGTGAAAAAAGGTGCTATGCAATTACAACCAGTGCCCTTAACCACTGACATCTCACTTAGCCTCAAAACATGAATAAAGTCTTGTTCTCCTGAAACAAACAAACAAACAAACAAAAAACCTCTGACCTCCAATATAGCCCACCACCCCAAGAGGTAATGGGAAAGAAAGGATAAAAGGGGAAGTGGGCTTGTTTAGAAAGGTTTTTTAGAACAAATCCAATCTGTGTTGAATGGTCAGAAGCAGCAGGTACATACACTCAAAAACACTTCATGGATATACCAACAGTCCAGTCCTTTACAGTCTGCTTAGCAAACACCAAACAGCAGTGGTGGAACTACCTAGCAGAAAGAGCCAGACCTTGGCCTAGGCTGGAATCAGCAAGAGGGACCAAGCAGAATTCATGGAGAATTTCATTGTTGTGCCTCATCAGGGCAGGAATAATTAGCAAATACTTGAGACTCACAGGCATTGCAGAGACAGAACTATAAACAAGCCAAGCTCAGCCTCCATCACTGTCTGGGGAATCCTTTGTAAACTCTTTCCAAACATCATGTGTCTTTCATAGGTCTTGCTTCACCACATTCCCCTGTCTAAGTTAACATCACTGCCAAAGAGCCCAAATCCTCAGGAGTGGCAAGAAACTGCTATACAAGAAAAGAATTTTTTCCATGCATTTCTCTCTACGGAATCTGGACATATGCAGCTCAACTATGCAATGTAAAGCATGCCAAAACATGCAAGTCATTAGCACAAAATGTTTCATTACTTGTGTTTTCTCATGCTTGCTTTAGCAGAATATCCTGTCTCCTGTGACTGTTTCATGCAAAATTCCTTTAGGAGTCTGTATTAGTCAGGGTTCTCTAGAGTCACAGAACTTATAGCTAGTCTCTATATAGTAAAGGAACTTATTGATGACTTACAGTCTGCAGCCCAATTCCCAACAATGTTCCAGTAGTAGCTGTGAATGGAAGTCCAAGGATCTAACAGTCGCTCAGTCCCACAGGGCAAGCAGGCAAAAGACGGAGTTTCCCTTCTTCCAACGCCCTTATATGGACTCCAGCAGAAGGTGTAGCCTAGATTAAAGGTATATGCCACCACACCTTTAATCCCAGATGGCCTTGAACTCCCTGTCCTTATCTTCTGGAATCCATAGCCACTATGCTTCAAGATCTCCATACCAAGATCCAGATCAGAAACTTCTACCTCCCAGCCTCCAGGTTAGTGTCACTGGTGAGCTTTCCAATTCTGGATTGTAGTTCATTCCAAATAGTCAAGTTGACAACCAGGAATAGCCACTACAGAGTCTTTTATACCTGTTCATTTCAACTAAACAATCATTCATGTGTTGCCCTAGCAAAACACCATCCAAACTGCTTTCCAAGGAACAGGTAAGTCTCCACTTCACAGGTAGAAGAAACTCAACTGCATTTAATGCTAATCTGTAGTTGAATTTGGACTCCAAATAAACGGTGCTCAAGTAGGCAATGTAAGGAAGAGCAACATAAGGATGGCATTACCAAAGAATCCTTCATTATGCATTTTTCCCCCTGCTTCCTTTAGCAGAAGCACTTTTCACTTCTTTCTGCTTCAGCTAAATATTCCTTCACCAGTCTTCCTTAGCCTTTTACGTGTGCCTGCTTTAGTGAATCATTCCTTCTGTGTTTGCACCAGCAAAACAATATTCCACTCATCTGACCTTCCAAAGAACCTTAAGTTTCCACTTCAGTGGGGGTGTCTCACAGCAGGCTGAAGAGATGAGGCTGTTGTCTTTAGAATTGATCTCAATCTCCTTCCTCATCCTAGTTTATCTACTTCACATCCAGGCTGGTCATGATGCTCTGGCCCTGATGCTCTGGGGCTCTCCTTCACAGGCTTGGCATTTGTCCCTCTCCTCTACAGCCTCTGGAATGCTGAGATTCAAAATGTTCACCATCATGCCTGGCTCCTTTTCTTAAAAGCAAATATTTGAGCCAAGATGCTCTTCCTGAAGCACTGTGAATGGCCCAAGACAGTGAAATCATGGGTGTTCTGGATAGGTCCGTTAACAGGGAGGAACACTGTCCTGGATGATTCAGGAATGAAAGGCTGAGTGCCTATACAAGGTTTATAGGTAGTACGGGTCTGGGCCAGATATATCCAGGTTTGTGAACTTTTATTGAATGAACTGAACCTATGGGCTCACATAGATTTCCAAAATAATGAAAATAATTCAACTTCAAGTACCCATGCCCTTTCAGACTTAATTGGCCCTAAAGTGATTCATGCCTAGATATGCTTACTCAGACACTTGAACAGAAATTGCCTATAATTAATAATTACTGGGGACAGAGAGATGTAAACTCTTTGTTACTGATGGAAGTATGCGTAGCCCTGTACAAGCTTGGCTTCATGGACATTCTGAGGCTGCAGGTGCATTGTTTGTAGAGGGGGCTTATGCCTTGGATACATACAAAGTTGCTGGGATGCTAACTACATTTATTCAAACAGGGAGTGTGCACAATGCAAACAAATGGGGCATGAGCAAAACTGTTGTTTTCTGTCCTCAAACAACAGCTTCAACCTCTCAATTTTGTCCCTACAGGCAGACAAAGAGATGCAGTCTTAGATTTCTTAGGACCCACAGAGTGTTTCAGATGGGGCCAGCCCAGAAGCTGAGTACAAATCATTTTTGAAGATGTGACCCTTTCAAATGAAGGTGTAAAGAGTACTTAGCCTCATAGGGCATTTTTCCAGAAGTTGTGGAAATTGCCAGCTCGGGGTCTGCCACAGCTATGCTTCACCTGGTTGCCGATACCAGGTGGTAGAATTAAAGGGTGTGAGTGATAAAGAAAATTTTATACCCAAGACCCTAGTCAGTGGTGGACCCTCCTGAAGCCCTGCATAACTATGAAACCAGGCCATAGAGAGTGAGTGTGTGCATGCAAGGGATAAAAGAAGTGCATGAAACAATATGTGGAACCCCTTAGTTGTAATTGACTGAATTTAGCTTAAAAACTCTCATCTTGCTCTGCAAAATTCTCACCTCCCGAGGGCCCAGCAGAGAATCTTCCAGTCAAGAACCAAATCTGTGTGGACCCCCCCCACACACAGACATGCACTGCTTAGACAACAAAGCCTGCACTGCACAGCTCACCTCCAGAGGACCCAGAGCAAGGAACATCAAGTTGCATCTTACTTGGGTTCCACAGGGAGCTAAGGATATGCTTGCCAGACTGAAAAGGTTAGTGCAAAAGTGTTTGTATGAACGAACAAATGCAGGCCCTTGGTAACATTTATTTGCTCTTTGCCATTTAGGAATAAATAAAAGTACTACAACCTTTCCCACCAGGTTTTGAGGAATTTGTTTCCACCACGCTTTATGGCTAAAAATGCTTCTGGGTGATGGTAACTTTGCAGAATAATTTGAAAATAGGAATGGGGTGTGTTCTTGTGCAAACATGCAAGTCTAGAAGGCCTGAGGCCCAAGAATCTATCTTGAAGCCTCACAAATGACCCGTCCAGCAGGTCCAGTTATTCGAGGATCTCAAGGGGACCTCCTCCTAATAACCAAATGGGGGGTAGAGAGAGACGAGGGTCTTGTACGAATAATGACAGGGAAACCGTTCTGATGTTGTATCAAGACCCCAATGTATTGAGAAAGTTCCAAGGTTTAAATGCACAAGCAAAAGGGGAAGTACAGATACTTATCAGTGGGAGGGGTAGGGCAATACAAGCAAAAGGAGAAGTACTTATGGGAGGGGGTGCAATAGGAATTCTTTCTTTTGGCAGCTACAGAGGGAAGCTGGAACTTGGTGGTATCAGGGTGTGGTCAGGACATAGGTTTTGACCTAGTGCTGGAACATCCCGTGGTTCTTGGAATCCATGTGTTGGTGGCCCGCTTTTGACCCCCTTTTCTTCTCAGGGGGAGAGGCCCAATTCAGAGATCTAGAGTTGTCTTAATAGCTCCCAACACACAAAGAAGATGTTAAAATAATGTATTTAGTGTGAAATGCATCTGCCAAGCAAAGGTTACATGTAGAGCACACATATTCACATCTGTGCTTTGTATATAGTTGGAGGAACAAACAAATGAAATCTCATATCCTTACCAACTGCCCTACTAAGGGCACAATGTCGCCATTAAGCTCTTTGTAACAGTTCATCCCTATCTTTCTCTAACCAGTAATAGAAATGATCATGAAGAATCAAGATTTGGTTGAGAGTTAATAATCCTCCACGTATTAAAGATTGGTTTAACATAGGATTATGAAATGATAGCCAGCCAGGCTTAGTAGCACATACCTGTAAGTTCTCACCTCTCCATGCAAAGCAGGAGTTTATAGAATTCAAAGCCAAATGTAAACCAAAGAACTGAGTCTTAAAAAAGAAAAGAAAGAAAGAGAGAGAGAGAGAGAGGAAGGAAGGAAGGAAGGAAGGAAGGAAGGAAGGAAGGAAGGAAGGAAGGAAGGAAGGAAGGAAAGAAGGAAGGAGGGAAGAAAGGAAGGAAGAAAGAAAGGAAGGAAGAAAGAAAGGAAGAAAGAAGAGAGAAAGAAAGAGCATTACAACCTCTTTCCGGGACAACCCTGAAAGACACAGGTGAACGAAAATCCTTACAGTGGGCAGAACTTCCAGCAGTACACATAGTATTAGTTTGTTTGGAAGAAGAAATGGCCGAATGTAAGATTATTTACTGATTCAGGGGCTGTAGCCAAAGGATTGGATCTATAGTCAGAATTTGGAAAGGTCATGATTGGAAAATTGGTGAGAAAAATATTTGGGGAAGAAGTGTGCACACCTAATGGCAATAGGATGTGAAGATATTTGTGTCCAATGTAAATGATCACAAAAAGGTGAGTTCAGCTCAGGAGGAGGTCAATAATCAAGTGGATAGGATGACCCATTCTGTGGATAATCAGCCTCTTTCCCCAGGCATCACTGTCATTGCTCAATGGGCACATGAACAAAGTGGCCATGATGACTAAGATGGAGGTTTTGCTTGGACTCACCAACACAGACCTCCACTCACCAAAGCTGACCTGGCTACTGCTGTTTCTGAATAACAGATCTGCCAACAGCAGAAACAAACCCTGAGCCCCAGATATGGCACCATTCCTCCAGGTGACCAGTTAGAAATCTGGTGACAGGTTGACTACGTTGGACCATTTCTTCCATGGGAAGGACAAAGTTTTGTTCTTGCTGGAATAGATACTTATTATGGTTATGGATTTGCCTTTCCTGCATGTAACGCTTCTGCCAAAAATACCATCCATGCAATCACAGAATCTATGTATCATAGTATTTTACACAGTATTGCTTCTGACCAAGGAACTCATTTCACAGTCAGAGAAGTATGACTGTGGCCCCATGAACATGGAATCCACTGGTCTTACCATGTTTCCCATCATCCTGAAGCAGGTGGTCTGATAGAAAGATGAAATGGCCTTTTGAAGACACACTTACCTCACCAATTTGGTGGGAACAGGCTGGAGGGCTGGGACAGAGTTCTTCAGAAGGCAGTATATGCTTTGAATCAGCATCTGATATATGGTACAGTTTCTCCTATAGCCAGGATATATGGGTCCAGGAATTAAGGGGAAGAAAATGGAATAGTTCCACACACTATCAGTTCCAGTGACCCTCTAGGAAAAAAATTTGCTTCCTGTCCCCACAACTCTACGTTCTACTGGCCTAGAAATTTTAGTTTGAGGGGTAGGGGTGCTCCTACTAGGAGTCACAACAAATATTCCATTGAACTGGAAGCTCAGATGTCCTCCTGGTCATTTTGGGCTTCTAATGGCCTTAAAGCAACAGGCTGAGAAAGGAATAACAGTGTTAGGAGTGGTGATAGATCCAGATTACCATGGGAAATTTGGATTGTCTCTCCCCAATGGAGGATTATGTCTGGAGTGTAGGAGATCCCTTAGGGCGTCTCTTAGGACTACCATGTCCTGTGATTAAAGTCAATGGGAAACTACAACAGCCTAATACAAATAGAATGACAAAGGACACAGATCCAGCAGGAATGAAGGTATGGGTCAATCCTCCAGGAAAAGAGCCAAGACCTTCTCAGGTGCTTGTCCAGGGTGAAGGAAATACAGAATGGATAGTAAATGGAGGTAGTTATAAATACCAGCTAAGGCCACATAACCAGTTGCAGAAATGAAGATTTTAAAGTAATATGAATGTTTCTGTCTTATTTTGTTAAGAATACATTTGTCAAGCCAGGCAGTGGTGGCACATGCCTTTAATCCCAGCACTTGGGGGGCACTGGCCTCTTCTCTTTTCCGTTCCTTGCCATCAGATTAGTCAGTGTTGGGAGCTGACTCTTAGCAGAAAGCAGCTATCATCTCTGGAGCCATCTTGGGCTATTTATTTACAGGCGGTACTTAACCACCCTGACAAGAGACTTGTTTTCCTAGCCTGATGTTTTGCAAGAAGACCACCACTGCTGAACACACTCTGATAACATCTTGTTTTTCTCCTATACATCCTGGACCTCTGGTTAAGTGGCTCCAGCTGCACTCCCCAGCTTGTGCTTATATACCCATAGTTGCCTTTCAATAAAGTAGACTTGAGACTCAAGACTAGATACTTGATCCTTGAACAGATAGCCTGTCTTGTCTCCATTCTTCATGTCTCTTTCCCATGTCTCTATTCTCTCTCTCTCTTACAGACCCCGTTGATTGACCTCCCAACTGGGTCAAGTCAGTATTGAAAAGGGGGAAACTACAACACCCCCTCACTACAAATAACATACAACTCTAGCCTTCTAGCATAGCGTATAGGAATAATCTCTTGTGTGCTATGATGAAGCATCACCTTTTAAGAAAGATTAAATGTAGCCAGGCGTGGTGGCACACGCCTTTAATCCCAGCACTGGGGAGGCAGAGGAAGGCAGATTTCTGAGTTCAAGGCCAGCCTGGTCTACAAAGTGAGTTCCAGGACAGCCAGGGCTATACAGAGAAACCCTGTCTCAAAAAAACCATAAAAAAAAAAAAAAAGAAGAAAGAGTAAATGGCCTATTAGCAAAAGGCAGGATATAGAAGGTGGGAGTTCTGGTAGAGCAATTGGAACTCTTTGAGATATTCAGAGGCCAAACTTGAAAGAAATCGGACTTATGAAACTGAGAAGAGTTAACCAGCCATGTGGCAAACAGAATAAATAGTTTAAATAGGTTAAGTAAATTAGGAGCAAATCAGAGAGCAAGCCTAGCAAAAGGCCATAAGCATAATTTTTTATTATATATTCATCCACACACATATACATGTACTAATAAAGAGGTAATGAAATTGAGAGTAGTGTGGGTAGGATGGTGTGAAATGACATGGGTTGTACGGACTAGAGACAAGGTGGCAGTGACGAGGCTATCTTCTAATTCAAATATAAATATTAAAATATAAATACATAAAATATCGGTATTTTTCAAAGAATCATGGTGGTAGAAGATATTAAAAAAACTAGTGAAATACTGTGTTTGGGGAAATATCAAGTGAGTTTTGATAATTACATTTCTTTTTTTTTTCTCTTTTTTTATTACATATTTTCTTATTTACATTTCAAATGCTATCCCAAAATTTCCCTATTCCCTCCACTGAAAGACCCCCAAGGGGAGATCCCCACTCAGGCACTTAAGTCCCGGGACAGCCGAGGACCCAAGAAGACACTGAGACCATATATAAAATGTAGAATGTAAGATTTAATAAAGCAGCGACATGAAAGCACAAAGACAACCAGAGCTCTGGGGTCGAAACTCATACACCTAGTGGCACCTAGTGGTGTAGAGGAGAATCGACGACCAGCCAAAATTTTTCACAGGCTTATATAGTAAAACTCAAAGGGGGAGAACTGGGCAGGGAAAGTACAAGTTTACATCACTAGGGAGTTCTGCCAAGGGACAAGGGGTTCTGCCAAAGGATTCTACATAACTAAGGGGTCATGTCCTTCATTTGGCAATGTACCCGGTTGTTTTGAGGTTGTTTTAGGAGGCCTTTATCTTAAAAATGTTCTTGGAACAGTTTTTAGTTGGGAGGGTTCGAACTGTAGGATGAGGAGTTCAGGAATGCATTCTGGGGTGAAAAGTTTAGGAGTGTTCCGAGAACAACTTCTAGATGGGAGGGGTCGGGGCTCTGGGGTGAAGAAGAGTTCAGTAAAAATTTTTATTCTTCATTCCCCACTTCTTCTAGAAGATAGTTCTAATCTTAGAACGAGTTTTCAACCTCCTGAAGGACCCGATTTTGTTGTTTTAGTACCATAACTTGTACTGCGTTTATCCTTTCTCTAATAAAAGCCACTAACTTATTAAGGATGCATGGGCCAAAAGTAAGCAAAAGCATAAGTGTAATTAAAGGTCCTGCTATGGTGGAGAGGAGAGTGGTGAGCCAAGGGGACTTATTAAACCAGCTTTCAAACCATCCTTGTTGGCTCTCTCTTTCTTTTTTACGTATATCTAGGCGTTCTCTAAGTTTAGCCATAGAATCTTTGATTACTCCTGAATGGTCAACATAAAAACAACATTCTTCTTTTAAGGCAGCACAGAGTCCTCCTTCTTTAAGGAATAATAAGTCTAATCCCCTTCTATTTTGCAGCACCACTTCGGATAGTGAAGTTAAAGATTCTTCTAATTTGGTTATAGACTGTTCTATAGTTCTAAGATCAATATCCATAGCTGCACGTATTTCTTCATAGTATTGGGGGGTCTTAATTAAGGCAGCGGTTCCTGTACCTACTCCAGTTGCTACTCCCAATCCTAACAGAACTGCCAAAGTTAAGGTAACGGGTTCTCTTTTCCAGCGGACCCGATGTTCAAATTTATCTAAAAAAGAGCTATCATCATGATACAAGAGTCTGGGAATAAGCTGAACCAAAATGCAGAAATCTTTGGAACTATTAAAAACGGACATAGACACACAAGGAGTGAGACCGGTATTGCAAGCCCACACTGTGTCTAGGGGAGGTACCAAATACTGACCACTTTTGCTAGACTGGATGTTCTGGGTCTGATTACAGAGGTGCCCTTTATCCTGAGGTACCCGGCCCAGACAAAGCCCCCTTCCTGAAACTGCTGCTAGAGTCAGCTTTCTGTTTTCTCCCCAAAGGCATTGAGAATGATCTGAAGTAGTATTATAAGTCCTGATCTGAGCTACTCCTTCATAATAAGGGGGGTTAGAGGCATAGCATAACCAGCATGATTGAGTCATATTAGGATTAGTTCTATTCAGAACTAAAAAAGCTCCTTGGACTAGACTGACCAGACGGTCCTCTGTTCCTAGGGGCGGTGGGGAGGCCAAGATAGGCTTTCCTAGGGAGGGTACCACTGTGTTGGGCTGTGGAGTTGGTGGAGCTGGTACAGTCGGGACCTTTGGGGGAGCCAGTACGACTGGGGGGCCCTGTTCTATAAGGACCTTGTTGGGCCCTACAAGTGTCACTGCCGGGTCTCTCACTGTCAGTCTGATCGTGAAAATGAACCCAGGATCTCTTAGTGGAATGTATACTCGCCAACCCCACCTATTTCCTTTAAGCCAACTTAGACGGTGTTGTTTTCCGTTCTCGGTGAACCTTATACGTAGGGGGTTGCAGTATTTACCTTTGCATGGTCCTGAGGGTGGTGCTCTGTTTTTAAAAGCGCATCCACTCTCTTGATATTTATAGGGGTTTCTTTCTCCTTCGTTTGACTTATCATAGCCACTACCTCGTTTTACCGTGATTAGGTCCCATTTAGAGGAGGGCTTCCAGTAAGCATCCCCTGTCGTTTCACATGTCCATTTACCACAAAAGTAATCTGATGCCCCCCCCCTGCATTCCTGTTGAAGCATCTTGTTCTGACCTTGACCAGGGCAAACATAAAAATGTGCAGCTCTAAGATTAGCTCGGTAGAACTGCCCCGAACACCCATATGTGCTCCCTATCCCATTTGGGACACACCGCTCCTCAGGGGGTGGGTTGCTAAGATCAGTATGATCTGAGAGGTCCCAATTGGGGGATCCTGCTACTAACTTACAGACGTCAGGCGTGAGATCAGGCCACCAAGTCCAGAGAGGATGGACTGCAGTGGTTGCCCATACAATGTTTCCCTTTTCATTAAGCACCTCCCAGGACTGCTGAATTGGAGCATGAGGGTTAAGATTCCCTAAGTCTAGAGTGGCGCCTGCGACGCAGACGAAGCTTAAGAGGATTGTCAGTGGCTGCCACTGTCCAATTGTCGTCGTGGTTTTCTTCATCTTGGCTGGTGATCCTCTTGACGTGGGAGGCGTGGATCCAGGAGGCGATTCCATCAACCTTTACCGCAGTAGGGGTTGTCAGTAACACCAAATAGGGTCCCTTCCACCGTGGCTCAAGGCTGCCGGTTCGATGCCGCCTGACCAAGACTTTGTCTCCAACTCGGAACCCGTGGGGTACTGCGGTGGTCCCTGGGGTATAGGCTGCTTTCAGTTGGTCCCAAATCTGGGTCCTAATCACTTCTAGGGCCTTTAAATGAATAAGCAAAGAGGAGGGTAAGACAGGGTCAGAGTCGGAAACTAATGTTCCGCCAGCTTCTATTAAGGGGGGAGGTCCTCCATACAGAACTTCAAAAGGAGTGAGCCCGAAACGTCCAGGAGTGTTCCGGGCTCGGAAGAGCGCAAGAGGGAGGAGAGCCACCCAGTCTTTCCCGCCGGTCTCAATGGCTAATTTAGTCAAGGTCTCTTTTAAGGTTCTATTCATCCTCTCTACCTGTCCTGAGCTTTGAGGGCGGTAAGCACAGTGTAATTTCCAATTGATGCCCAACTGAGTGGCCAAGCCCTGACTTACCTGGGCAACAAAGGCTGGTCCATTGTCAGACCCGATTACCTTAGGGATTCCAAATCTTGGCAGGATTTCTTCAAGGATCTTCTTGGCCACAATCTGGGCAGTCTCTGTTTTAGTGGGAAATGCCTCGACCCATCCTGAAAAGGTGTCTACAAATACTAACAGATACTTGTTACCATACATTCCAGGTTTAACTTCAGTAAAGTCTACCTCCCAATACACTCCAGGATGGTCTCCCCGTTGTCTCTTTCCAGGTTCTCTGTAGGCTTTAGTTGCATTAGTGAATGCACATGGTTTGCAGGAGTCTATAACCTTTTGAGCCACTGACTTCAGGTTGGGGACTTGGTATCGGGAATTTTTAATTAGTCTCATCATTTTTTCAACTCCCAGGTGGGTGAATTGGTGTAGTCCTTTCACAAATTTTATTCCTTCTTTGGGAGTTAATTCTATTTTCCCTTCAAAAAAATATGGGAAGGGATCTCTGGTCCACCATAGCTCTTTTATGTTATATCTCTCGTCCTCAGTGCTTTTGGGCGGATCACCTTTTTCAGTTAAGATCATGGCCCCTTGAGCAACTTGTTTTGCTACTGAGTCTGCCATTCGATTGCCCCTGGCCACCAAGTCTTCTCCTCTTTGGTGGCTGGGGCAGTGGATGATGGCTACCTTCTTAGGTGCATGTATAGCTTCTAACAGGGCCAGAATTTCTTCTTTGTTTTTAATGTCTTTACCAGCCGAGGTCAATAGCCCTCGCTGCCTGTAGATGGCCCCATGGATGTGTGTGGTAGCAAAAGCATAGCGGCTGTCAGTGTAGATATTAATGATCTTACCTTTAGCCTCTCGGAGGGCTTGAATAAGCGCTATAAGTTCAGCCTTTTGTGCTGACGTTCCTTCAGGCAAAGCGCTTGCCCAAATTACCTTTTTCCCGTCTACCACCGCAGCTCCAGCCTTTCGCTTTCCCTCTATCAGGAAACTGCTGCCGTCCGTGTACCAACTGGGAGCTCCAGGCCAGGGTTGGTCAGTCAGGTCACTTCTGGTCCCAGGTTCTTCAGCGAGGATGTCCATACATTGATGTACTGGGACGGAATCATTTGTTAGAGGGAGAAGGGTAGCTGGGTTGAGGATGGCAGGGGGCGCAAAGGTTACATGCTCATTTAGCAGCAGGCTCTGATAGTGTGTCATTCGAGCATTTGTCATCCATCTGTCAGGTGGCTGCCGCACGATACTTTCTAAGGCATGAGGGGCCACAACAGTCACCTGTTGTCCCATTGTCAATTTGTCAGCATCTTTAATTAACAGAGCTACTGCTGCAATAGCTTTCAGACATGTAGGCCATCCACTAGCAACAGGATCTAATTTCTTTGACAAATAGGCTACAGGTCTCTTCCAAGGTCCCAGTGCTTGTGTCAACACTCCCTTGGCTACACCCGCTCTCTCGTCCACATATAGGACGAAAGGCTTAGTCAAGTCTGGTAATGCCAGTGCGGGGGCAGTCATTAGAGATGACTTGATAGCCTCAAAAGCTCTCTGGTGTTCTTCTTTCCACTCGAAAGGAACCCCTTCCTTAGTCAAAGGATATAGAGGTGCTGCTAGGGTTGCAAAGCCTGGAATCCAGAGTCTACAAAAACCAGCAGTCCCCAGAAACTCACGTACCTGCCGTGGGGTAGTTGGCGATGGGATCATCATAACAGTCTTCTTCCGGGCCTCTGTGAGCCATCTTTTGCCCCCTCGGAGGGTATACCCCAGGTAGGTTACCTCAGTTTGACAAATTTGTGCCTTTTTAGCCGAAACCCGATACCCTAAGTCACTCAGTTCTGCAAGGAGCCTCTCAGTTCCCTGATGACACAGTTCCTTCGAGGCTGCCGCAACCAAGAGATCATCTACATACTGCAGTAGGGTAAGCTGAGGGTTTCGAGCGCGAAAAGGCGCGAGATCCCGATGGAGGGCCTCGTCAAACAGGGTGGGGGAATTCTTGAACCCCTGTGGTAGCCTAGTCCAAGTTAGTTGACCAGTCTGTCCACCCTCTGGGTCCCTCCATTCAAATGCAAACAGGAGCTGACTCTTAGGGTGCAAACGCAGGCAAAAGAAGGCATCTTTTAAGTCCAGAACTGTATACCATGTTCTCTCAGGTGGGAGAGAGCTTAATAAATTGTACGGATTCGGGACTGTGGGGTGAATGTCCAGGACCCTTTTGTTAACCTCCCGGAGGTCTTGTACCGGGCGATAGTCATTAGTCCCTGGTTTTCGAACCGGCAGAAGTGGTGTATTCCAGGGGGACTGACAAGCCACTAAAACTCCTTGGCCCAGCAACCTCTGGATATGAGGTCGGATGCCTTCTCTAGCTTCCTTGCTCATAGGGTATTGTTTCACCGAAATGGGGGTGGCATCAGCTTTAAGTTCTACCACAACCGGAGGCACTTGTTTAGCCAACCCCATTCCTGTTTGTTCTGCCCAGACATTGGGGAACGCAGTTAGCCAACCTGAAGAAACTGCATTTTTGGGTTGTTCTTCATGCAACCGGTACTCTTCCTCTGTGTTGAGGACAAGGCAGGCAACAGGGGCCTTTCCCCAGCTTATTTGTGGGCCTTCTGAAGTAAATTGGACTTGAGCCTTCAGTTTGGTTAGCAAATCGCGCCCCAAGAGGGGAGCAGGGCACTCAGGTATCACTAAAAAGGAGTGGGTCACTATATTCTTGTCTATCTGAAGAGCTCGTTTGGTCGTCCAGGGGTAAAATTTACTACCAGTGGCTCCAATTACCATGGTCTTTTTGGAGCCCAGCTTGCCTAGGGGATTAGTGAGTACTGAATGCTCTGCTCCGGTGTCTATCAGGAAGTTGACAGGGGTCCCCTCCAGGGACAAAGTTACCCTAGGCTCAGGGAGGGGGTCTGAGCCCCGACTTCCCTAATCATCTTCTAGGGTCAAGACCTTGGATCGCTCCCGCTTCTTAGGGCAATCTCTAGCCCAGTGTCCTTTCTCTTTGCAATAGGCGCATTGGTCTTTTTCCAGTGGTGTCTTTCTGCCACCTAGTGGTTTCACTTCCCTGTTGCCCAGGAGTCCTATTTTACCTTTTCCTGACTGTCTATCATTTACAACTGCAGCCAAAATTTTACTCAGATTTCTCTCCTGACGGCGATCTCGTCTATTTTCCCTCTCCTCTATTTCTTTCTTTTCTCTCTCTTGCCTCTCTTCTTCTGTTTCCCTCTTATGATAGACTTTCTCTGCTTCTTTTACTAAATCTTGGAGCGTATGATCTTGGAGCCCCTCCAGCCTTTGCAGCTTTTTCTTAATGTCGGGAGCGGACTGACCAATGAAGGCCATGGCTACAGCAGCCCTCTGCCCCTCTGACAAAGGGTCAAAAGGGGTGTATCTCCTATATGCCTCCATTAGACGCTCAAGAAAGACTGATGGTGGTTCAGTCTGTCCCTGCAAGACCTCTCTTACCTTAGCCAAATTGGTGGGCCGTCTAGCGGCTCCCCTGAGACCTGCCACTAGAGTCCGGCGATAGACAAGGAGGCGTCCCCTACCTTCCGCGGTGTTGTAGTCCCAGTTGGGGCGGTTCAAGGGAAAAGCCTCGTCCACGAGATTAGGGAGGGCAGTGGGTGTGCCGTCCTCTCCCAGAACATTTTTTCTCGCCTCCATCAGGATTCTTTCTCTTTCTTCTGTGGTAAAAAGAACCTGCAAAAGCTGCTGACAATCATCCCAAGTGGGTTGATGGGAGAACATAAGTGACTCAAGGAGCCCAGTAAGTCCAGAGGGGTTCTCTGAGAAGGGGGGGTGGTTAGTTTTCCAATTGTATAAATCAGAAGAAGAAAAAGGCCAATACTGTAAAGGAAGATCATTAGGTCCTGGTGCTGGCCCTCCTACATGTGCTCTGAGTGGCAGGGCAACTGTTGAGTCTGGCCCCCCTTCCTCCTCGGGGCTTCGGCCTCGGCGACTCCGAGTCCCCCCCGCCGGTCCCTGCGGTGGGGCAGCTGCAGGTGGCTGTTGGGGCAAGGGGTAAGGGGGAGGTTGGGAGTCCATCCAGAGGAGGTCGTCAATCTCTGGATAGATCTTGGGGGGTGCTGATGGGCCGGACTTTCCGGCTGCATCAGACTGGGCAACCGCTACCGTCAGCTTCGAAGAGTTTGGGGTCCAAGGCTTAACCCATGGAGTTGGGAATTGGACGAAATTCTGCCAGGTCACAATGTAGGGGATCTGATCAGGGTGACCCCCTTCCTCCTGAAAAACAATTCGCCTGACGGCGGCAATTAGTGACAAGTCAAAAGCACCCTCAGGTGGCCAGCCTACTCCAAACGTTGGCCACTCGGAGGCGCAAAAGGTCTGCCACTGACCCTTTCTGACCTCCACCGACTGGTTGTGGGCTCTGACCCGCACCTCCTTCCAATGCTCCAGAGTCAGAGAAAGGGGAGTGGACACAGATTGTCCCATTTCTAGAAAAACAGTAGTCACAACAAGAGCGGACACAAGACTAAGACAAAAAAGAAACCAGAAATGGCGGCGACTCCGCGTCGACCACAAGCAACTCAAAGAATCAGATGGCCTCTCTAAGGCCAGCCGATTGAGACCCTCTGCACGAGGTGGGACTCGAACCCACGATCCCGTGACCAAACGCGAGGTGGGACTCGAACCCACGATCTCGCAACAAAACGCGAGGTGGGACTCGAACCCACGATCTCGCAACTGGGCACGAGGTGGGACTCAAACCCACGATCTCGCAACCCCAAATGGTCTCTTGGCCTTCAAAGGGGTCCACCAGGCGTCCCTGATCCTCCCCTGTTCTTCCTGGAACGTCTCCCAGGGTGAACGGACGGTGGACACCTGGACACGTCTATCCTTATCCACCCCGCGCTCCCTCTAGGAGCGCGGTCTCACTGAGCGTCCGCAAAACTGAAACTGCGATCGCACCAAACTTATAAACAAAACACAGACATCAGAACACAGACATCAGACCAAAACAGAACAAAGAATCTTACCTCTAAGTGGGTCTAGGACTTCTGGGTGGTCGCGCTGTTTTCCCGGCCAATGCACCAAATGAAAGACCCCCAAGGGGAGATCCCCACTCAGGCACTTAAGTCCCGGGACAGCCGCGGACCCAAGAAGACACTGAGACCATATATAAAATGTAGAAGGTAAGATTTAATAAAGCAGCGACATGAAAGCACAAAGACAACCAGAGCTCTGGGGTCGAAACTCATACACCTAGTGGCACCTAGTGGTGTAGAGGAGAATCGACGACCAGCCAAAATTTTTCACAGGCTTATATAGTAAAACTCAAAGGGGGAGAACTGGGCAGGGAAAGTACAAGTTTACATCACTAGGGAGTTCTGCCAAGGGACAAGGGGTTCTGCCAAAGGATTCTACATAACTAAGGGGTCATGTCCTTCATTTGGCAATGTACCCGGTTGTTTTGAGGTTGTTTTAGGAGGCCTTTATCTTAAAAATGTTCTTGGAACAGTTTTTAGTTGGGAGGGTTCGAACTGTAGGATGAGGAGTTCAGGAATGCATTCTGGGGTGAAAAGTTTAGGAGTGTTCCGAGAACAACTTCTAGATGGGAGGGGTCGGGGCTCTGGGGTGAAGAAGAGTTCAGTAAAAATTTTTATTCTTCACCACCACCCTGCTCCCCTACCTTCCCACTCCCACTTCTTGGTCCTGGAATTCCCCTGTACTGGAGCATATAAAGTTTGCAAGAACAAGGGGGCTCTTTTCCCAATGATGGCCGACTAGGCCATCTTCTGCTACATATGGAGCTAGAGACACAATCTCTAGGGATACTGGTTAGTTCATATCATTGGTCCACTTATTGGGTTGCAGACCCCTTCAGCTCCTTGGTTACTTTCTCTAGATCCTCCATTGGGGGTCTTGTTTTCCCCTATATAGATGACTGTGAGCTTCCACTTCTGTATTTGTCAGGCACTGGCCTAGCCTCACTCCAGACAGCTATATCTGGGTCCTTTCAGCAAAATGTTGCTAGCATATGCAATAGTGACTGGGTTTGATGGCTGATTATGGGATGGATCCAGAGGTGGGTTAGTCTCTGGATGGTCCATCCTTTCCTCTTAGCTCCAAACAGTCTCTGTAGCTCCTTCCATGGGTGTTTTGTTCCTATTCTAAGGACAAATGAAGTATCCACACTTTGGTCTTCATTCTTCTTAATTTTTTTTTGTTTTTGTTTTGCTAATTGTATCTTGGGTATTCTAAGTTTCTGGGCTAATATCATCTTATCAGTGAGTGCATACCAAGTGACTTCTTTTGTGATTGGGTTACCTTACTCAGGAAGATATCCTCCAGATACATCCATTTGCCCAAGAATTTCATTCATTCATTAATTCATTGTTTTTAATAACTGAGTAGAACTCCGTTGTGTAAATGTACCACATTTTCTGTATCCATTACTCTGTTGAGGGTCATCAGGGTTCTTTTCAGCTTCTGGCTATTATAAATAAAGCTGCTATGAATATAGTGACGCATGTGTCCTTATTACCAGTTGGAACATATTCTGGGTATATATATATGCCCAGGAGAGGTACTGATGGATCTCCCAGTAGGACTATGTCCAATTTTCTGAGGAACTACCAGACTGATTTTCAGTGTGGTTGTACAAGCTTGCAATCCCACCAGCAATGGAAGAGTGTTCCTCTTTCTCCACAGCCTTGCCAGCATCTGCTGTCACCTGATTTGTGATCTTAGCCATTCTGACAGGAGTGAGGTGGGAATCTCAAGGTTATTTTGATTTGCATTTCCCTGATGATTAAGGATGTTGAACAGTTATTCCATTGCTTCTCAGCCATTAGGTATTCCTCACCTGAAAAGCCTTCAAGTCTTTACTCTGGAACTGGGATACAGATAGAAAAGCCCAAGGTGCCGGGCGGTGGTGGCATATGCCTTTAATCCCAGCACTTGGGAGGCAGAGGCAGGCAGATTTCTGAGTTCGAGGCCAGCCTGTCTGCAGAGTGAGTTCCAGGACAGCCAGGGCTACACAGAGAAACCCTGTCTCGAAAAAAAAAAAAAAAAAACAACAACAAAAAAAAAAAAAACAAAAAACAAAAAACAAAAAAAAAGAAAAAAAAAAAAGAAAAGAAAGAAAAAAAAAGCACAAGGTTACAAATGGTGCCCAATGTATTAGGCATGTAATCAAAATTTAGCTAAAAACCCAAGCTTAAAACAAAGGATTCAGGTATTCAGGTACAAGCAAACACCTCCCTGAGCAGTTTCCTAGCCTAGCCAAAGGGAGGCTAAATCCCTTTGAGAGGAAGCCTAGCCATCTGAGCAGCAGGAAGCTAGCAGAAGAACCTCTGTGCACAAGCCAGAGCTAAATGCAGCAGCAGTGTGATCCAGAGCTGGGTGGGTAGGCTCAGCTCCCACTAGGTTCTCCCAGGTGTGAGGCTGGGCTCTCATGGAAGGGCAAATAATGGCTCCAACCCAAAACCAGGCCACAGCACCCTTCTAGACTGAGCCTAAGGGTTGGTGTCAGCTACCATAGGCACATGATGGCCTGAGGAGCCTGCAGATGCACAGAAGGGCAAATGGAATATTTTCCTGGAGCTGCAGTATATCTGAGCAGCCCCAAACTTCAGAAGTAATAATGTATAAGTTTAAAACAGTAAAAGAGAAAGAAATATTCAGTTTAAAAATAATGAATGGCAGTCTCCAAAGGAAGGAGAAAATTAGAGATATTAAAAAAAGAAAAATATATTCTGTGTTATAAAATGGAAATAATGCTTGGCACTGGTGGCATACGCCTTTAATCCCAGCACTTGGGAGGCAGAAGCAGGCTGATATCTGAGTTCATGGTTAGCCTGGTCTACAAAGTGAGTTCCAGGACAGCCAGGGCTATACAGAGAAACTGTCTGGAAGAAAAAAAAAGGGGGGGGGGCTGTAAAATCTAGAATACTGTGTATTGGCAAAAAAGACCCAACTCCACACCTGGAAGGTTGTATACGTGGATTCAACCTATAAGGAGGCAAGAAGTCCCTGTCCATGTCTCCCAAACAGTCTATCATGGGTATACTAGTTCCAACTACAAAGAGACAAATAAGAGTATTCCTGAAGGCACCAGGATAATGGCGATTTTAGATTCTGGGACTGTTGGGAT
The DNA here is from genome assembly GCF_000001635.26 of Mus musculus. NCBI lineage: Eukaryota > Metazoa > Chordata > Mammalia > Rodentia > Muridae > Mus > Mus musculus. Next base: position 144,082,050 of record NC_000070.6, on the reverse strand, counting down.
TGCTAAACCCTTACAAATCAACTAAGTGGCCAGAAGGTAAGCCCCATGCACTAACAAAATAAGGCATTCAATACAGGTAAGCAAACCCTGCTCTCAGCATACACATTAGCCCTGCATAACATTGTCAAGCTACACACTAGTGTGTAGATAGGGAAGGCAGACATTTCAAGTGGGATGCTAACAAAAGTGTTGGGTTGTAACATTGTCTTATTGTCTACAAATTAAAAAAATAAAAATAATAGACTCTATAGGCACCAGATGGTGTGCCTGCTTATGAGTTATTATATCCACTCTTCCCTGTAAGCAGTAGGACAGGAGCAGGGAAAGCCACAGAGTGGGGTGCAAGCTGAACAGCTAAATGGAGACAGCATGGAGAAGATGTCCAAGCCTAGTAATGAACCTTCAACCAAATTAAAATGTTTGGAATTAGCTGGGCAGTGGTGGCACACGCCTTTAATCAAAGCACATGGAGGCAGAGACAGGCAGATTCCATATTACACCCATCACATTGGCTCCAATCAAAATTCCAGTGATAGCACATACTGGCCAGCGTGTAAATAAAGCAAAGGGCACACTTCTCCTTTGCTGTTGGAAGTGCAAACTTGTACAATAATATTGGAAACAATTTGGCAGCTGCTCAGAAAACTAGGAACATAATTCTACCACAAGGTCCAGCCATACCACTCCTTGGCATATACCCAAAAGATGCACCACCATATCACAAAACCTTGTTCACCTATGTGTATAGAAACTTAATTCAAAACAGGCAAAAACTGGAATAAGACTAGATGTTCCTCAACTGGAGAATGGATAAAGAAAATGTGGTGCATCTACAGACCAAATATTATTCACATGGTGGAATATTATTCAATTATGAAAAGCAAAGGCATCATGAATTTTATAGGCAAATGGAAAGATCTTAAGAATAAAATTCTGAGGCCAGTCATGTTGGCACATGCCTTTAATCCCAGCACTCAGGAGGCAGAGGCAAGTGGATCTCTGAGTTCGAGGCCAGCCTGGTGTACAAAGTGAGTTCTAGGACAGCCAGGGCTATACAGAGAAACCCTGTCTCAAAAAAACAAACAAACAAAAAAGAATAAAATTCTGCCAGGCATGAAGTAACATGCCTTTAATCCCAACACTGGGAGGCAGAGACAGGCAGATTTCAGGGTTTGAGGCCGGCCTGGTCTACAAAGTGAGTTCCTGGACAGACAGGGCGACACAGAGAAACCCTGTCTCAAAAAACAAAACAAAACAAAACAAAACAAAAACAAAACAAAAAAAACAAAACAAAACAAAACAAAATGTTTGGATTATGCCTAGGTGCAAAAAGAAAAAATGATATGGACAATCATAAAAAAATTAACAATGAAATAAAGTCGCTGAAAAAAGGAGCAAGTTAATGATTGAAAAAGAAAAATATGGGGCTGGAGAGATGGCTCATGGATGAAGAGCACTGACTGCTCTTCCAGAGGTCCAGAGTTCAATTCCCAACAACCACATGGTAGCTCATAACCATCTGTAATGAGATCTGATGTGCTCTCATGGTGTATCTAAAGACAGCTACAGTGTACTCATATACATTACATAAATAAATCTTTAAAAAAAGAGAGAGAAAGAAGAAAAATATTTTCTATGTAAAAAAAAAAAAAAACCTCAGGAGGCAGAGGCAGGCAGATTTCTGAGTTCCAGGCCAGCCTGGTCTACAAAGTGAGTTCCAGGACAGCCAGGGCTATACAAAGAAACCCTGTCTGAAAAAAAACAAAACAAAAAGGGTAAATGGGTTGGGCAGTGGTGGCACATGCCTTTGATCCCAGCACTTGGGAGGCAGAGGCAGGCAGATTTCTGAGTTAGAGGCCGGCCTGGTCTACAGAGTGAGTTCCAGGACAGCCAGAGCTACAGAGAGAACCTGTCTTGAGAAACAAATCAAAACCAAAAAAGGAAAATGCAAGGACAGAGGGACCTGGATCCCACATAATTTTTTTACAATTATCAGCATACAAATAATTATATTTTGATTAATGAATGCTATTTTTTTAAGATTTATTTATTATGTATAAGTACACTGTAGCTGTCTTCAGACACTCCAGAAGAGGGTGCCAGATCTCGTTATGGGTGGTTGTGAGATACAATGTGGTTGGTGGAATTTGAACTCAAGACCTTCAAAAGAGCAGTCATGTCTCTTAACCTCTGAGCCATGTCTCCAGCCCCATCACTGCTATTTCATATATTCTTTTTAACAAGGCAGATGTAAAGAAGGAAAAGACTGAAAACTTCAGTGTTAGAGTGAAGGGAATAGAAAAGAGATTAGAAAATCATCCCATTCAGAATAAAGCCACTTCAGAGGAATTCAATATAAGACCAACATCACTACCTGGCGATGAAATTGCAGAATGGCAGCCAATTAAATTCCTAGATAAACAGATTTATGCTGAGTTAAGAATGCTGAAGAGGAGACAGGCATTGTGGCACTTGCCTATAATCCCAGCACTCAGGGGGCAGAGACAGAGGCAGAGGCAGGCAGATTTGTGAGTTCGAGGCCAGCCTGGTGTACAGAGTAAGTTCCAGGACAGCCAGGGCTATACAGAGAAACACTGACTCAAGGGAAAAAAAAAAGAATGCTGAAGAGGATGATCCATCCTTTCCTCTCAGCTCCAAACTTTGTCTCTGTAACTCCTTCCATGAGTATTTTGTTCCCAATTCTAAGAAGGGTAGAAGTGTATACACTTTGGTCTTCCTTCTTATTGAGTTTCATGTGTTTTGAAAATTGTATCTTGTATCTTGGGTATTCTAAGTTTCTGGGCTAATATCCACTTATCAGTGAGTGCATATCATGTGAGTTATTTTGTGATTAGTTTGCCTCACTCAGTATGATATCCTCCAGATCCATCCATTTGTCTAGGAATTTCATACATTCATTGTTTTTAATAGCTGAGTAGTACCCCCATTGAGTAAATGGACACATTTTTGGCATCCCTTCCTCTGTTGAGGGACATCTGGGTTCTTTCCAGCTTCTGGCAATTATAAATAAGTTTGCTATGAACATAGTGGAGCATGTGCTCTTATTACCAGTTGGAACATTTTCTGGATATATGTCCAGGAAAGGTATTATGGAACACAGGGCCCCCAATGGAGGACCTAGAGAAAGTGCCTAAGGAGCTGAAGGGGTCTGCAACCCTATAGGTGGAACAACAATATCAACTAACCAGTACCCCCCAGAGCCCATGTCTCTAGCTGCATATGTAGAAGATGGCCTAGTCGGCCATCATTGGGAAGAGAGGCCCCTTGGTCTTGCAAACTTTATATGCCCCAGAACAGGGGAATGCCAGGGCCAGAAGCAGGAGTGGGTAGGTAGGGGAGCAAGGCAGAGGGACAGTATAGGGAACTTTCAGAATAGCATTTGAAATCTATATAAAGAAAATAAGTAATAAAAGAGTTGAAGAGGAAAAAAAGAAAAACCAAGACCTGATGGGTTTAGTGCAGAGTTCTATCAGACCTTCAAAGAGGACCTAATTTCAATACACCTCAAACTTTTCCACAAAATAGAAACAGAAGATATTCTACCCAATTGACTCTATTAAGCTACAATTACTCTGATACCTAAACCACACAAAGACCCAACAAAGAGAGAATGTCAGACCAATTTCCCTTATGAACATCGATGCAAAAATACTCAATAAAATTCTCGAAAACTGAATTCGAGGAGAACACATCAAAATGATCATCCATCATGATCAAGTAGGCTTCATCCCAGGGATGAAGTGATTGCTCAATATACTCAAATCCATCAATGTAGTCCTCAATATAAACAAACTCAAAGACAAAAACCACATGATCATCTCGTTAAATGCTGAGAAAGCATGTGAGAAAATCATGATAAAAGTCTCGGAGAGATCAGCAATTCAAGGCCCATTTCTAAACATAATAACAGCATTATACAGCAATCCAGTATCCAACATAAAAATAAATGGAGAGAAACTTGAAGCAAGCCCACTACAACCATGGACTAGACAAGACTGCCCACTCTCTCCCTACTAATACAATATATTAATTGAAGTCCTAGCTAGAGCAATTAAACAACAATAGGAGATCAAAGGTACACGAATTGAAAAGTAAGTAATCAAAATATCACTATTTGCAGATGATATGATAGTATATTTGAGTGACCCAAAAATAACAACAAAGAACACCTAAACCTAAACACAACTTCAGTGAAGGAGCTGGATATAAAATTAAATAAAACAAATCAGTGGCCTTTTTCTACAAAAAAGATAAACAGTCTGAGAAAGAAATTAGGGAAACAACACCCTTCACAATAGTCACAAATAATATGAAATACCATGGTGTGACTCTAAGGGTGAAAGATCTCTGAGATGAACATCAAGTCTCTAAAGAAAGAAATCGAAGAAGAAGACTGAAAATCATTTCGGTGATTCCTTAGAAAATTGGACATAGTTCTACCAGAAGATCCAGCAATACCAACCACTTCTGGGCATATACCCAGAAGATATTCCAACTTGTAATAAGAACACATGCTCAATGATGTTCATAGCAGTCTTATTTATATAATAGAAAGAAGCTGGAAAAAAACCCAGTTGTCCTTCAACAGAGGAATGGATACAGAAAATGTGGTATATTTACACAATGGAGTACTACTCAGCTATTAAAAACAATGAATTTCTGAAATTCTTAGACGATGGATAGGAATGGAGATATCATCCTAAGTGAGGAAACCCAATTGCAAGAGAACACACATGATATGCACTCACTGATAAGTGGTTATTTGCCCAGAAACTCAGAATAACCAAGATACAATCAGCAAAACACATGAAATTCAAGAAGGAAGACCAAAGTGTGGATACTTGGATCCTTAGAAAGGGGAACAGAATACCCATGGAAGGAGTGACAGAGACATAGTAGGGAGCAGAGACTGAAGGAAGGACCATCCAGAAGCTGCCCCACCTGGAAATCCATCCTATAAACAACCACCAAACCCAGACACTATGGCAGATGCCTACAAGAGCTTGCTGACAGGAGCTGATCTCCTGAGAAGCTGTCTCCTGAGAGGCTCTGTCAGTACCTGGCTAATACAAAAGTGGATGCTCACAGTCATCCATTAGATGGAGCACAAGGTCTCCAATGAAGGAGCTAGAGAAAGTACCCAAGGAGCTGAAGGGATTTGCAGCCCCATAGGAGGAACAACAATATGAACTAACCAGTAACTCCAGAGCTCCCAGGGACTAAATCACCAATTAAAAGAAACATATGGTAGGACTCATGCATATGCAGCAGAGGATGACCAAGCTGGTCAAAAATGGGAAGAGAGACCCTTGGTCCTGTGAAGGTTCTATTCCCCAGTATAGGGTAATGACTGGGCCAGGAAGCAGGACTGTGTGGGCTGGGGAGCAGGAGGAAGGGTAGAGAAGATTGGTGACTTTCTGAGGGGAAACCAGGAAAGGGGCTAACATTTGAAATGTAAATAAAGAAAATATCAAAAAACAAAAAAACAAAACAAAACCAGACATTAAAAAATAAAAAAAAAGGAAAGTGAAAGATGTGTATGAAAAAGGACTGCAAGTCTCTGAAGAAATAATTGAAGAAGATATCAGAAGATGGAATGATCTCTCCTGCTCATGGATAACAACAATTCACTTAGTGAAAAATGGCCACCATACAAAAAGCAATCTACAGATATAATGCAATTCCCATCTCAATTCAAACACAGCAAAAGACCATATACATTAAATAAATGTCACAGAAGGAAAAGTGAGAAATACCCTTGAATATAGTGGTACAAGGGACAATTTTTGAGCAGAACACCAATAGATCAGGTTGGAAGATCAACGACTGATAATGGGACTTGATAAGACTGCCAAGCTTCTGTAAAGCAAAGGATTTCATCAATGAGACAAAATGGCAGTCTTCACATTGAGAAAGTATCTTCAGCAACCACACAGATGGGTTTAGATGTTGACAGAGTGGTAACATCTAAAATTTATAAAGAAATCAAGAAGTTAGACACTAACAACACAAATAACATAATTTCAAAATAGGGCAGAAAGTTAAACAGCAAATGCTTAACAAATGAATCTCAAAAGGTGGTGAAGCAATTAAAGACATGTACCAAGTCCTTAGTCATCAGAGAAATACAAATCAAAACGACTTTTTGGTTCCATTTTACACCCATCACATTGGCTCCAATCAAAATTCAAGTGATAGCACATACTGGCCAGCGTGTAAATAAAGCAAAGGGCACACTTCTCCTTTGCTGTTGGAAGTGCAAACTTGTACAATCATATTGGAAACAATTTGGCAGCTGCTCAGAAGACTAGGAACATAATTCTACCACAAGATCCAGCCATACCACTCCTTGGCATATACCCAAAAGATGCACCACCATATCACAAAACCTTGTTCACCTATGTGTATAGAAACTTAATTCAAAACAGGCAAAAACTGGAATAAGACTAGATGTTCCTCAACTGGAGTATGGATAAAGAAAATGTAGTACATCTACAGACCAAATATTATTCACATGGTGAAATATTATTCAATTATGAAAAGCAAAGGCATCATGAATTTTATAGGCAAATGGAAATATCTTAAGAATAAAATTCTGAGGCCAGTCATGTTGGCACATGCCTTTCATCCCAGCACTCAGGAGGCAGAGGCAAGTGGATCTCTGAGTTCGAGGCCAGCCTGGTGTACAAAGTGAGTTCTAGGACAGCCAGGGCTATACAGAGAAACCCTGTCTCAAAAAAACAAACAAACAAAAAAGAATAAAATTCTGCCAGGCATGAAGTAACACGCCTTTAATCCCAACACTGGGAGGCAGAGACAGGCAGATTACAGGGTTTGAGGCCGGCCTGGTCTACAAAGTGAGTTCCTGGACAGACAGGGCTACACAGAGAAACCCTGTCTCAAAAAAACAAAACAAAACAAAAACAAAAACAAAACAAAAAAACAAAACAAAACAAAACAAAATATTTGGATTATGCCTAGGTGCAAAAAGAAAAAATGATATGGACAATCATAAAAAAATTAACAATGAAATAAAGTCGCTGAAAAATGGAGCAAGTTAATGATTGATAAAGAAAAATATGTGGCTGGAGAGATGGCTCATGGATGAAGAACACTGACTGCTCTTCCAGAGGTCCAGAGTTCAATTCCCAACAACCACATGGTAGCTCATAACCATCTGTAATGAGATCTGATGTGCTCTCCTGGTGTATCTAAAGACAGCTACAGTGTACTCATATACATTACATAAATAAATCTTTAAAAAAAGATAGAGAAAGAAGAAAAATATTTTCCATGTTAAAAAAAAAAAAAACCCTCAGGAGGCAGAGGCAGGCAGATTTCTGAGATCCAGGCCAGCCTGGTCTACAAAGTGAGTTCCAGGACAGCCAGGGCTATACAAAGAAACCCTGTGTGAAAAAAACAAAACAAAAAGGGTAAATGGGTTGGGCAGTGGTGGCACATGCCTTTGATCCCAGCACTTGGGAGGCAGAGGCAGGAAGATTTCTGAGTTAGAGGCTGGCGTGGTCTACAAAGTGAGTTCCAGGACAGCCAGGGGTACACAGAGAACCTGTCTTGAGAAACAAATCAAAACCAAAAACGGAAAGTGCAAGGACAGAGGGACCTGGATCCCATATAATTTTTTTTACAATTATCAGCATACAAATAATTATATTTTCATTAATGAATGCTATTTCTTTTTTTTAAGATTTATTTATTATATGTAAGTACACTGTAGCTGTCTTCAGACACTCCAGAAGAGGGAGTCAGATCTCCTTATGGATGGTTGTGAGCTACAATGTGGTTGGTGGAATTTGAACTCAAGACCTTCAAAAGAGCAGTCATGTCTCTTAACCTCTGAGCCATGTCTCCAGCCCCATGATTGCTATTTCATATATTCTTTTTAACAAGGCAGATGTAAAGAGGGAAAAGACTGAAAACTTCAGTGTTAGAGTGAAGGGAATAGAAAAGAGATTAGAAAATCATCCCATTCAGAATAAAGCCACTTCAGAGGAATTCAATATAAGACCAACATCACTACCTGGCGATGAAATTGCAGAATGGCAGCCAATTAAATTCCTAGATAAACAGATTTATGCTGAGTTAAGAATGCTGAAGAGGAGACAGGCATTGTGGCACTTGCCTATAATCCCAGCACTCAGGGGGCAGAGACAGAGGCAGAGGCAGGCAGATTTGTGAGTTCGAGGCCAGCCTGGTCTACAGAGTGAGTTCCAGGACAGCCAGGGCTATACAGAGAAACACTGACTCAACGAAAAAAAAAGAATGCTGAAGAGGATGATCCATCCTTTCCTCTCAGCTCCAAACTTTGTCTCTGTAACTCCTTTCATGAGTATTTTGTTCCCAATTCTAAGAAGGGTAGAAGTGTATACACTTTGGTCTTCCTTCTTATTGAGTTTCATGTGTTTTGAAAATTGTATCTTGTATCTTGGGTATTCTAAGTTTCTGGGCTAATATCCACTTATCAGTGAGTGCATATCATGTGAGTTATTTTGTGATTGGTTTGCCTCACTCAGTATGATATCCTCCAGATCCATCCATTTGTCTAGGAATTTCATACATTCATTGTTTTTAATAGCTGAGTAGTACCCCCAATGAGTAAATGGACACATTTTCGGCATCCCTTCCTCTGTTGAGGGACATCTGGGTTCTTTCCAGCTTCTGGCAATTATAAATAAGTTTACTATGAACATAGTGGAGCATGTGCTCTTATTACCAGTTGGAACATCTTCTGGATATATGTCCAGGAAAGGTATTATGGAACACAGGGCCCCCAATGGAGGACCTAGAAAAAGTGCCTAAGGAGCAGAAGGGGTCTGCAACCCTATAGGTGGAACAACAATATCAACTAACCAGTACCCCCCAGAGCCCATGTCTCTAGCTGCATATGTAGAAGAAGATGGCCTAGTCGGCCATCATTGGGAAGAGAGGCCCCTTGGTCTTGCAAACTTTATATGCCCCAGAACAGGGGAATGCCAGGGCCAGAAGCAGGAGTGGGTAGGTAGGGGAGCAAGGCAGAGGGACAGTATAGGGAACTTTCAGAATAGCATTTGAAATGTATATAAAGAAAATAACTAATAAAAGAGTTGAAGGGAAAAAAAGAAAATCCAAGACCTGATGGATTTAGTGCAGAGTTCTATCAGACCTTCAAAGAGGACCTAATTTCAATACACCTCAAACTTTTCCACAAAATAGAAACAGAAGATATTCTACCCAATTGACTCTATTAAGCTACAATTACTCTGATACCTAAACCACACAAAGACCCAACAAAGAGAGAATGTCAGACCAATTTCCCTTATGAACATCGATGCAAAAATACTCAATAAAATTCTCGAAAACTGAATTCGAGGAGAACACATCAAAATGATCATCCATCATGATCAAGTAGGCTTCATCCCAGGGATGAAGTGATTGCTCAATATACTCAAATCCATCAATGTAGTCCTCAATATAAACAAACTCAAAGACAAAAACCACATGATCATCTCATTAAATCCTGAGAAAGCATGTGACAAAAACATGATAAAAGTCTTGGAGAGATCAGCAATTCAAGGCCCATTTCTAAACATAATAACAGCAATATACAGCAATCCAGTATCCAACATAAAATTAAATGGAGAGAAACTTAAAGCAATCCCACTACAACCATGGACTAGACAAGACTGCCCACTCTCTCCCTACTAATACAATATATTAATTGAAGTCCTAGCTAGAGCAATCAAACAACAATAGGAGATCAAAGGTACACGAATTGAAAAGTAAGTAATCAAAATATCACTATTTGCAGATGATATGATAGTATATTTGAGTGACCCGAAAATAACAACAAAGAACACCTAAACCTAAACACAACTTCAGTGAAGGAGCTGGATATAAAATTAAATAAAACAAATCAGTGGCCTTTTTCTACACAAAGGATAAACAGTCTGAGAAAGAAATTAGGGAAACAACACCCTTCACAATAGTCACAAATAATATGAAATACCATGGTGTGACTCTAAGGGTGAAAGATCTCTGAGATGAACATCAAGTCTCTAAAGAAAGAAATCGAAGAAGAAGACTGAAAAGCATTTCGGTGATTCCTTAGAAAATTGGACATAGTTCTACCAGAAGATCCAGCAATACCAACCACTTCTGGGCATATACCCAGAAGATATTCCAACTTGTAATAAGAACACATGCTGAATGATGTTCATAGCAGTCTTATTTATATAATAGAAAGAAGCTGGAAAAAAAAACCCAGTTGTCCTTCAACAGAGGAATGGATACAGAAAATGTGGTATATTTACACAATGGAGTACTACTCAGCTATTAAAAACAATGAATTTCTGAAATTCTTAGACGATGGATAGGAATGGAGATATCATCCTAAGTGAGGAAACCCAATTGCAAGAGAACACACATGATATGCACTCACTGATAAGTGGTTATTTGCCCAGAAACTCAGAATAACCAAGATACAATCAGCAAAACACATGAAATTCAAGAAGGAAGACCAAAGTGTGGATACTTGGATCCTTAGAAAGGGGAACAGAATACCCATGGAAGGAGTGACAGAGACATAGTAGGGAGCAGAGACTGAAGGAAGGACCATCTAGAAGCTGCCCCACCTGGAAATCCATCCAATTTGGCAGCTGCTCAGAAAACTAGGAACATAATTCTACCACAAGATCCAGCCATACCACTCCTTGGCATATACCCAAAAGATGCACCACCATATCACAAAACCTTGTTCACCTATGTGTATAGAAACTTAATTCAAAACAGGCAAAAACTGGACTAAGACTAGATGTTCCTCAACTGGAGAATGGATAAAAAAATGTGGTGCATCTACAGACCAAATATTATTCACATGGTGGAATATTATTCAATTATGAAAAACAAAGGCATCATGAGTTTTATAGGCAAATGGATAGATTTTAAGAATAAAATTCTGAGGCCAGTCATAGTGGCACACGCCTTTAATCCCAGCACTCAGGAGGCAGAGGCAAGTGAATGTCTGAGTTTGAGGCCGGCCTGGTCTACAAAGTGAGTTCTAGGACAGCCAGGGCTATACAGAGAAACCCTGTCTCAAAATACCAAAAAACAAAAAACAAAAAAACAAACAAAAAAAAAAGAATTAAATTCTTCCAGGCATGGTGTCGCACACCTTTAATCCAAGCACTAGGGAGGCAGAGGCAGGCAGATTTCTGAATTCGAGGCCAGTCTGGTCTACAAAGTGAGTTCCAGGACAGCCAGGGCTATAAAGAGAAACCCTGTCTCGAAAAAGCCAACAACAACAAAAAGAATAAAATTGTGAACAGGATAATAATGTCCAAATATGACAGCCATGGTAAGTTCACTTATAAGTGGATTACAGAGTCAGAAAAATACTACTGCAGGGACTAGAGAGAAGGCTCAGTGACTAAGAGCACTGACTGCTCTACCAAGGCCTTGAGCTCAAGTCCCTGCAAATACATGGTGGCTCACAACCATCCATAATGAGATGTGATGCCCCCTTCTGGTGTGTCTGAAGACAGCTACAGTGTACTTACATATAATAGTAAATAAATCATTGGAGCAAGTGAGGCCAGATCAAGCAGAGTTCCTGAGTTCACTTCCCAGCAACCACATGATGGCCACAAACATCTGTACAGCTACAGTGTACTCATATACATAAAATAAATGAATCATATATTAGAAAAGAAAAAAATGTACTGCTGACTTGAGCCTGTGTTGTTGGAGAAGGGACTGGTCCGGCATATCTAATAAGATAGCCTTGTGAGTGCAATAGATGACTCCTAAAATTTCAGCCACCAAAATACAAGATTCTGTGAAAACAAATATATCTATAAAGGTGCTCAAGATTTTAACAGTCCAAATCTACTGTAGCAACATTTGAGAAAGAAAGTGGCTACAGGATTGTGGCTAAGGAGAATAAATCCATGAGAAAAGTGCTACCTCTGGAAGACTTACTGACTGAAGGCAGCAAAGTTACTCTCTAATTTAAACTTTGTCATGATCAGTTCCTAGTAGATATGCAGAACCAGTTGTACAGGTGGACAGGTTGTAGTAGAACAACTCAGATTTATAACTATGCAGGATTAAAGGTACAATCAACCACAAACAAACATAAGTCCCCAGGCTTTTCCTCTACTCTAAAGATCATACATGTGCATCACCAGTGGACCTACTCTACATGTTTGTAGTTTGCTCAGGAAATCCCAATGCATTCACCAATGTATGGAGGGATTTATTGTCTGTTTTGATGTATGCACTTTCATTTTTAAATATTTATTTTTATTTGTTTCTAATTAGGTATGTGAGTTCTTCGGTTTCAGTGTATGCAGGTTACTCAAGTGTTTCTACAGACTTGGAGAAAAGGTCAGACACCTGGAATTGGAGATACAGATGGTTGTAGGCACAGGGAATCAAACACTGCTCCTCAGGAAGAGCAGCAAGCATTACCTACCTCTGAGCCACATCTCCAAAAGATTCCATATAGCATTTTGTAGAGGGTCTCATGAAGGATAAGATTATAAAGCCTCTCCGAGGAAAGACCATGTTGGGTCACTATTTACTCTGAAAGATCTAGGAGGCAGAAGAGGCAAAAACAAGGGGACACAAGATTATTGGGTCAGGGTAAGCACAATACACAAGTATGATGTTGTCAGAGAACTTACTCAGTAAAACAAAAACAAACAATTGCTTATTCAAAACAGATTTATTAGAACCTATGAGAAATTATAATGGTAACAGTGGTGGTAGAAGATAATAGCAGGCTACTGGACCTCCCCAAGAAAGAGATACAGCTTAATAGTGATAACAGTCTAATACAAAAGTACTCCAAGTTTAGTCAGATTTATACTTCATAAAAATATATCCATATACTCTAGAACAGTAAGGGGAGAGCCAAAAGGTGGATGCCATCTGCAGGGAGAATGAAACAGAGACCTCCTATTCAAGTCCATTATGATCTTTATAATGTCCTCACTCTTTATCCCCTTCCCTACTTCTAGTGTCCCTCATACTCAGACAGTGCTGGAATGCAGCCCTACAATTTTCAGATACAATTGCTGTTAAAGGGTGTGTCTGTACTGTAGACATTAGGCTGAAAATAAGGTCATGGTTTTCCATCTCAACACAACTACCTCAAATCAGAAGAATTTGACTGACATTCAAAGAAAATGAAATAATTATCTTTCCAAAAGTACATTCCAAAATGCTTGAATACATATGTTCTATAACTCTAATGAATCTCTTGAGACCTGCCCTCCATTTATCAGAGCCCAGCAATGACCTCTCCTTTTTTTTTTAATTTTTTTTTCCTTTTTAAAGATTCATTTATTTATTATATGTAAGTACACTGTAGCTGTCTTCAGACAATCCAGAAGAGGGAGTCAGATCTTGCTATGGATGGTTGTGAGCCACCATGTGGGTGCTGGGATTTGAACTTCTAACCTTCGGAAGAGCAGTCGGGTGTTCCTACCCACTGATATATATCACCATCCCACGACCTCTCCTTCTTAAAGGCTCAGAAGATACCATGCCCTCCAAATTATACACGAGGTATTCAAAATTAGGTGAATATATTGTACTCTCAAAATAGACCTGCTTTGGCTGCCTTACACCCTTGAGTGTGTTCATAAGCTCAGAACAAAGTTGTACAAATCTGTCTGGAATAACACAAAGACTGTCATCATAGACTTCATCAGGTGCAGGGTACTTCTCCAGGGTCAGCTGTGTGAGGTTGGCAGTATGTTGCAGCAGCGTTTTCAGGCTGACCATGGAAAATTTGTTCTCCACAAAATCGACTTCAGTGAGCTGGGAACACTGGCTCAGCCCAGGCAGAAGGTCACGGATTCGGGAGTCCGTGAGGTGAAAGCACTCCAATTTTAATGTCTGCAGAGTAGCTGTCAGTCTTTCTAGTAGGCTTCCGAGAAATCCTAGAAATCGATGACTTGAAGGCTTGAATGTGGTGTAACTCATGTCCAGGTATTTGAGCTGATGGATGCTTGGACACTGGGACAGATACCTCATGTCTGATTCTGAAAGCTTGCAATAAGTGATAGTAAGGGTCTCTAATGGACGCTCAAAACACCTAGAGAGAGAGAGAGAGAGAGGGCTTTACCTCACTCAAGTTCAATAGTGACAGAGAAAAGGCTGTTATTTCAAAGTAGCAGAGTTTCCTTAGCCAAAGGTCATTGTCAGACCATTATTAAAATCAAGGCCAAGTTGCTCCCTGATGGAGAGCTACCATGTTCTTCTATGTATGAAATATGTCATCACTGTCTGCTACTGCCTCAGCTCTACTGATCCCTATGAACTAGTAAAAACAAAACATATTTGGGGACAGGTGATATAAACAGGAGAATCCAGAATCTTCAACTGGAAACCACTCAAACCATTCGCAGCTCTGCCAATATTTATCTCCATGTGCTCCAGCTTCCACACAGACTCTGTTCTGTTCACAGGGCTTCCTTATGACCACTGTAATTCACTCATTTCCCATCTGCTCAGCCCCAACCTGTGCTCAAAATACCTCTGATCCATGGAAAGTCAGAGGCAGATGCAAACGGTTCATATAGTTCTGAGGAAAGAATTGACATGACAGGCCATGTGGTATAACATCTCATATATTCTATAGATCAATTTTCCCATCATCAGGGTTTCTCAAGAAACCTTTTCAAAATCACGGACACCTACATGATGTCTGGTTTTACTAAAGTGACAAGTCAGGATGCAATAGCATCATAAAGTACTATATCAAATATGCTAAGCTCACAACTACATAAATGTAAGCAATTATATGAACTCTTATTTTATATAAAGCAGAACAATAACAAAGTAATTTCCTCACCCATGGACAAAGCTCTCTGTCCTTTCTTACCTGAGCATTAGGTCCAGGCGTTCTTTCAGGAAGTAGACATCATTCACATAGAGATGCTGGAGCTTATGCAGTTTGGAGAACTCGGAAAAGATCTCTGTAATAATACGGGCTTCCTGTAGGTCCGTAAGGGAAGAAGGTCTCCTGATGTTCATGAGAATGAGTTTCTGGAGGTTTTTCATCTGGCCCAGGCAAGAGGCTATCAATGCAAGGTTATATATATCCCAGTGTATGGACTTTATTGTCAATTCCTGGATTGAGGCTACAAAAGACAACTTCAACAACCGCCACAACTTCAGTCGGAGACAGTGCTTGCCTGTAAACTCCAGCTTCTCAAAGATCACCTGTATCACATCTTTTCTCTGCTTGGCCCAATAATACAAATAGTTTAGGTTTTCACAATGAGAGTGTCGTCGGCAGTACTTGAGGGAAAGATTCATTTTTATACTTATGGTCTGTTTCCCCCCTGGGATGGGATGATTTCCCACTGGTTGGTTCTTGCCAAAGACATCTTGAGAGCAGACTTCATGAAGTAGTCCAGCCCAACCATCCCAGAAGTCCTGGTGGGCATCTCGCAAATCAAGCACTTGTAGGTTCCACCTGCTGTGGGTAAAGTAGAAGGACATTCATAGGACAGGAGACACAGTGTGTAATCTGCATGACCCATAATTCAACTTCCCTTAAATCAATTCATTTAACAAAGTTTCCATTTTTAGTGGCTGGGGAAGAGGCAGGGACATACTCTTTGCATATACATTATTTCTGTTTTCAGCTATCCTTCATACACCAGAGTCCTGCCTCTTTGTTTCCATTCTACAAGATACTGACCTGTACAATCAGAAGCCTCTGATTTGGGCTACAGAGATGGTTCTTCCAGGGCTCCAGAGTTCAAATCCCAGCAACCACATAGTGGCTCACAACCATCTGTAATGAGACCTGATGCCTTCTTCTGGTGTTTCTGAAGAAAGCTACAGTGTACTTATACATAATAAATAGATGTATCTTTGAAAAAAAGCCTCTGATTCACCTTGGACCCATTGTGAATCCTGTATTCACTTCCTCTCATCCACACACATTCCTCCTTGCTACCTTAGACTCACATACCTAGGTCGATCCTTTTGTGACATCAGCAAATCAAGGCCATCTAGTACAGCTTTCAGGGTCTCCAGGTGATCAATCCCACACAGAGCTCCCACAGGAAGGACTGGGAAGGGCCATGTTGCCACCATCAGGCTCAGGATCTTACGTTGTCTGCTGGTGAATGCATCCTTGAAGAGTGGTGGGAAGAGTTGCACAGGCAGGTTCGGCAGAGCAGAGATAGTCAAGGCTTCATCTTTTAGCAGGCTTCTTCTTGCCAGCTGCTGGAGTGTTGGTGGGTCCTTGAAGCTCATTGTAGCTTTCAGGTAGGCTGATGCTAAGGAAACATCCAAAGGAAGAAAATATTTCATCTCAAACACTTTTAGCAAGCCTCTTACCCCCACCTCATCCCAAATACATAAACCAGGCAGAGGACCGACCAATCACTGGTCTGATGATATTGGAAACCTTGTTGTATTTCAGATAACTCAATATCTGTCTTTCTCATTGCCACCATTCCTTCAAGGTCCTCCTGGTAATATATAAGGACCCATTTCCACACATCTTCCATGATATTCTGCCCATTCCGATCCAATATTCCCTGTGAGTCCTACTCTACTCTGTAACAGGAGACTCACACTTGATTCTGACACTTTTGGCTTTTGGTTTTAGAAACAGGGTTTCTCTGTATATCCCTGGCTGTCCTGGAACTCACTTTGTAGACCAGGCTGGACTTGAATTCAAAAATTCTCCTGCCTCTGCCTCCCAAGTGCTGGGATTAAAGACGTGTGCCACCACCGCCCAGCTGATTGTGACGCTTTTGTGGGAAACAATCAAGCTTTTACTACAATCAATGTAACAAAAATATATCTTATAAAACAGATACAAATTTTACTTTCATAAGCTTTAGAAGCAGGAGCCATGCTGAGCTCTAACCTGTCTTTTAAGAGATTGAATGCATTGAGGTCCTGAACAGCCTGCTATTGAAGAGTTCCTTCCTTCCTCCCATCACCTTTCCTCCCACCTTCATCAGACCTGGGCAATCTGAACCCTCAGGTAATCTTCCCTTCCCCACCATCTTCCCTCCTCATAGTGTCATCTCAGGCATTCTAATCTGCCCAAAGTACCCTGTATTCCCTCTGGATATATGCAATCTCCTGCCACTTTCAGCAGACCTGTGGATTAGAAACTGTACAGGTAAATATCCATTCCCTCTCTCATATTCCCTGATCAGCGAGTTTTTTGGGGAATGTCAAGCTACCTTGAGCAGCCTGTTATCTCAGGGGAGCAACAATTGCCTTGCCACCTCTCCTCCCACCTTAAACAGACTTGTGGATCCTGAAGTTGAGAAAAGCCACTCAACTTTTCCACTTGATGAGTCCTGTGGGGCAAGTTAAGCTGCCCTGAGCAGAGTGCTCTCCTGATGGGACCTACATTCTCTGGTGACCTCAAAGATTGTCATGGCACAAAGACACTTGTTCAACTATGTTTATAGAAGCTTTCTGTTAATAGCACCAAACTGGGTATAACCAGAGATGACCACAGATGACGACTGATAAAGACAAAGGGGTACATCTACACAATGGATTAGTATGCATTTATTAAAATCAAAGACAGCATAAATTGTGGAGGAAAATGAATACAATAGCAGGATAAAATGATGAGTAAGATAATTCAGTGCATAAAGTACATGCATGGTATATACTCACTAATAAGTGGATATTAGCCTCAATATACAGGGTACCCATGCTATACTCCACAGATACAAAGAAGCTAACAAGAAGGAAGGAACATGTTAGGATGCTTGAATATCACATAGAAGCAAGATACAATAATCATAAGAGGCTGATGGAAGGAGGAAATGGTGCGGGAGAGGATGGGGAGGATAATGCTTGGGGTCAGGATCAGGTGTGCGCAGAGGCAGGAAAGATGCAAGATGGCCATGGGTATGAATGCAAATCTGAAGATGACAGGGATGATTAGTTCTGGCTATCTCCAGAATCAGACAGAAAACTGAGATAAGGCAGTTGCCCAATAATCAAGAGGGTGACCTTAACTGTTACACTCAGCATAAGGGAAATGGACCCTGAAGAGGCCATCTACTTTAGCCAGGCAGAAACCCCAGTGGAACAACAGGGACAATAACCCAACCCCAAAACTTTGACCCAAAATTCATCCTGTGTACAAGAAATGCCAGGATGGAGGATGGAACAGAGACTGAAGGAATAGCCAAATAATAATGATCCCAGAACAAGACCATTCCCATGGACAAGCACCAATTCTTAAAATCATAAATAATACTCTGTTATTTATGATTGCAGACATGAGTCTAGAATTCCTATTCTGAGAGGATCCATCCAGCAGCTGAATCAGGGACCCACAGACAAAAAATTAATGGAGTTTGGGGAAGAATAGGGAGTAGGTGTGCAGGCATCGAAGGGGATAGGTACTCAACAGGAAGAAGATAACTTTCAAATAATGTAGACCCTTAGGGTCCTTGACACTGAAGTACCATCACATACAGAGACAGGACATAGGTTCCCCACACATATGTAGCTTTAATACAGCTTGGTTTCATATAGGCCCATACAAATGCTTAAGCAGTCTCTCTGAAAAGCAGTTGCATGTATGTGTGATATATTCTTCAGACAAGCACCTAATCTGCAGACTTCATGTGACAGGGTGGGGAGATACCCAGAAAGGGTTCAGCTACTCAGAGCAGAAGGCTATGGAAGTGGGGGAAGGGTTGAGGTAGGGGATAGTGAGCTAGTGTTAGAAAGTAAAATTCAATCAATCAGTCAATCTATTAAACCAGAAAATGCATGAGTCAGATTGTCAGTTTCATGCTTTAGTTGAACTCATACCCAAGTGTTCTTCCCTATAGAATTTTCTTCTTAGTCATTTTATGAATCTATATTCATTTCGAATAAAAATTTTTCTAAGGTAGATTACAGTAGATGAGGATATATGGTGTTTGCACAGTGAGCCAGAGTCCTTGAATATTGCCTCCTTAGCCAATAAACAAGAAGGGCAGGGTAGCTTCAGATCTCAGGAGGTAGAAAATTAACATTCAGTCTTTCATGAGTCTTGGCTACATATGGACTTCTGGCTATCCTGGGCTAAATGAGATTGGCTGATTCAAAATAACCACACAAGAAAAGCAAGCAATCACAGGAAATACACACACACACACACACACACAATCAAGATGAAATGGACCCTTTTGGATGGGGTGTCCTTGTCCTGAAGGCCATGAATGATTGCCTGCTATGGACAGTCTATCAAAAGCACCAGTCTCAGCAAGTTCATGCAGTCACACCACACTCCAAGGATCAGAGTGTCTTGTGGAGCCAATTGAGTCCTTTATACCCTTCCCCCTCAAACCTCCCCCTCTTTTTTTTTTTTTTTGCCACACCACTCAGGACAAAGTGGCTTCCTGATAGGATGAATGAACTCTCCACCCACTTAATCATATTTTTACCTAGTTGAGTGAATCAGATCTTCATCAGGGAATGTATAAAACTGAGGTCTATGTCCAAAGCCCATCCAGGATACTTCTCAAACTTTGAGCCAGTAGATTTTGTCTCTCTAGAATTTTGTTTTGTTTTGTTTGGTTTGGTTCAGTCTTTTTGGTTTTGTTTTTCTGTTTTTTTGTTTTTTTTGTTTGTTTGTTTTGTTTTGTTTTTTTTTTAAAGGGGGCAGAGACAGGGTTTCCTTGTAGTCCTGGCTGTCTTGGAACTCATTCTTTAGTCCTGGCTGACCTTGAACTCAGAAATCTGCCTGCCTCTGCCTCTGCCTCCCAAGTGCTGGGATTAAAGTTGTGCACCACCACTACCTGGCCTCTCTGGAACTATTATGTAGCCTGAGCTGAGAGGTACATCTCAGTAACAGATTTGAGTGTGGTTGTAGGAGATAGAATATGTCCAGTATGATTAGATCTCCAGGCAGGCAATGGAGGACCCATAAATGAAGAAACATTCACCAAGTGAGTTTTAAGTATATCTGTTTCTCTCTGTCATTCTATGTCTCTGTCTGTCTTTGTCTCTGTCTCTCTGTGTCTGTCTCTCTGTATCTCTCTTTCTCATCTATCTTTATATGATTTGAGTTCTAGACCAGTTTTGCCTTTGATGAAATCATTGCAGGATATGAGTTCAAAACTGTTTACGGTCTTTATAAATGGCTCAGACTTTAAGAATTGCTTGCCAGTCGTGGTGGCACAGGCCTCTAATCCCAGCACTTGGGAGGCAGAGGCAGGTGGATTTATGAGTTCAAGGCCAGCCTGGTCTACAGAGTGAGTTCCAGGATCAGCCAGGGCTACACAGAGAAACCCTGTCTCGAAAAACCAAAGAATTGGTCTTCCACAGGATCAACATTCTATTCCAAATATGAGTTCATAACTATTTACAACTCCTGTTATAGCAGATCTGTCTCTCTCTTCTGCTTTCTTAGGGTAGTCCATGCTAACATATGAGCAAGGAAAACATATATGCCTAAAATAATGCAAAACAGCTTGATGTGTTTTGCAGATATTATTGTGTTATAGGCCTTTCATACCAAATCTTGTGAGGCACAGTCTAATCTTTCTGAGTTTAAGTCCTGCATGTCACCTCAGGGGAGTTCAAGGCACAAGGACACCCTAACTCAAAACAAACTCTAAAATTGAGAAAAAAAAAAAAAAAAAAAAAACAACCAGAGGAAAGGGTTTATGTCACACTTTAACCCAAACCCATCATAGGAAGAAGCAAGGAGGTCTCAATGTGTTTGACACCAGTCTGCATGAGATATTTTTCATTACCCAGGTCTAAATAGTTCAGCCTGACAGTGGTAGTGCACCCTTTAATCCCAGCACTTAGGAGGCAGAGAGAGGCCTATTTCAAGGTCAGCCTGGTCTACAGAGTGAGTTGCAGGACAGCCAGGGTTATACAGAGAAACCCTACCTTGAAAAAAAGGGAAAAAAGATATAGTTCCTTTTGGTAAAGCCAAAAAACTGACACTGGCTTGATAGCTGAGAACCCATGAACTAAACCAGTCAGTCTGCTTCACTGAGTTTTATCTGTTCCTTAATTTAGTGGCTCTTTACATACTGCCTTTTTAATTTACTTTTCAGGAACTCTTTTCACATTAGATGTGGTTATCTGAAACTCCTATTAGCAACAATCCTCCAGCCTCAATATTCTACCCAGGAGGTTAGATGTTATGAACCAACACACCTGGATGAGTTTTCTTCACAGGTGATGTGCATGGTTCTGAGAGTGTACCACATTGCCTTTACTCTGTTCCTGACACTAGACATGCACACAAAAACTCCTCCTCAAAAATCCTCTGAAAATGTGTGGCAATCATATTGTCACAAATGCACATTCTCTTTTGGAATATGTAGGTGAATTGGAAGCTCTGTCCTCTCAGCATGTTATCTACTCAGATGGATGAGGCAGGAGGATGGCTTGTATCTATTTTTGCTAGGCAGTAATTCTAAAGATGCAGCCAATTGGAAATGATTCCTGAGAATCAGTAAGCCTGATTCTCTCTCTACAGAGCTATGGTTTCTGTTCTATCTACAGCATTTAGTGATGTAGACATGCTGGATTCTCTCTCTCTCTTTCTCTCTCTCTCCTGTCACACTGACTCTTCTCTCTCTGTGCACATGTTTATGTTTGAGTGAAGTGTGTGTGTGTGTGTGTGTGTGTGTGTGTGTGTAGTTTGGTGTGCTTAGGCCATATCAAATGAATTTTTTTTTCAAATACTGATTTTTAATATGGTTCATAAAAACTTTAACCTCCCCTCCTGTGAGCACCATTCACAGATACCTATATACTACTGTAATAGACATTCTTTCATGCATGTGTAGTATGTATCCATGCTTTCTGAATTAAGATGAAAATTCCCTGGAACTGGGCATGAGCTGCCATGTGGGTGAAACAAGGTGCTATGCGATTACAACCAGTGCCCTTAACCACTGACATCTCACTTAGCCTCAAAACATGAATAAAGTCTTGTTCTCCTGAAACAAACAAACAAACAAACAAACAAACAAAAAACCTCTGACCTCCAATATAGCCCACCACCCCAAGAGGTAATGGGAAAGAAAGGATAAAAGGGGAAGTGGGCTAGTTTAGAAAGGTTTTTTAGAACAAATCCAATCTGTGTTGAATGGTCAGAAGCAGCAGGTACATCCACTCACAAACACTTCATGGATACACCAACAGTCCAGTCCTTTACAGTCTGGTTAGCAAACACCAAACAGCAGTGGTGGAACTACCTAGCAGAAAGAGCCAGACCTTGGCCTAGGCTGGAATCAGCAAGAGGGACCAAGCAGAATTCATGGAGAATTTCATTGTTGTGCCTCATCAGGGCAGGAATAATTAGCAAATACTTGAGACTCACAGGCATTGCAGAGACAGAACTATAAACAAGCCAAGCTCAGCCTCCATCACTGTCTGGGGAATCCTTTTTAAACTCTTTCCAAACATCATGTGTCCTTCATAGGTCTTGCTTCACCATATTCCCCTGTCTAAATTAACATCACTGCCAAAGAGCCCAAATCCTCAGGAGTGGCAAGAAACTGCTATACAGGACAAGAATTGTTTCCATGCATTTCTCTCTACGGAATCTGGACATATGCAGCCCAACTATGCAATGTAAAGCATGCCAAAACATGCAAGTCATTAGCACAAAATGTTTCATTACTTGTGTTTTCTCATGCTTGCTTTAGCAGAATATCCTGTCTCCTGTGACTGTTTCATGCAAAATTCCTTTAGGAGTCTGTATTAGTCAGGGTTCTCTAGAGTCACAGAACTTATAGCTAGTCTCTATATAGTAAAGGAACTTATTGATGACTTACAGTCTGCAGTCCAATTCACAACGATGTCCCAGTAGTAGCTGTGAATGGAAGTCCAAGGATCTAACAGTCGCTCAGTCCCACAGGGCAAGCAGGCAAAAGACTGAGAGTCTCCCTCCTTCCAATGTCCTTATATGGACTCCAGCAGAAGCTGTAGCCTAGATTAAAGGTATGTGCCACCACACCTTTAATCCCAGATGGCCTTGAATTTGGAGATATCACCGTCCTTATCTTCTGGAATCCATAGCCACTATGCTTCAAGATCTCCATACCAAGATCCAGATCAGAAACTTCTACCTCCCAGCCTCCAGGTTAGGGTCACTGGTGAGCTTTCTAATTTTGGATTGTAGTTCATTCCAAATAGTCAAGTTGACAACCAGGAATAGCCACTACAGAGTCTTTTATACCTGTTCATTTCAACTAAACAATCATTCATGTGTGGCCCCAGCAAAACACCATCCAAACTGCTTTCCAAGGAACAGGTAAGTCTCCACTTCACAGGTAGAAGAAACTCAACTGCATTTAATGCTAATCTGTAGTTGAATTTAGACCTGACAATCCTGAATGTCCCTTTATATCCAGCAACAGGAAAGCAGAGGCCAGATTTTCACTGTGACTATTTATTTCTTTGTCTATCTTGATCTACTCAGTTCGAAATAGCCTAGGTTAAAACTCTGTCTAGAAAACAAAACAACAAACAAACAAAATTATTTCTATCTGTTTCTTAGGTTTCCCAGTGCCTTTATACCTTGGCAATGGCTACTGAAACTTTGCAGATATACAACCTACTCCTAATATACAGACACAGGTGACCACCAACATTGTCCTTAATGACTAATGATGCCATTTCATAAACTCCCTTAGTTGTTCTAGCCAAGGATCATCCAGATGAATGGAGACCTAGGAAAGGCTAGGAAGTTGGAATTTCTTTATTTCTCTGAGGTCCTGTATTGAGGTTTGTTCTGTTGCTGTGTATTGTGATGCATAAAGCTCTGGTTGCCCATCAGATTGAGGAAATCCTCATGTAAGACAAATGATGCTATATAACCTTTCTCCTTAATACAAAACTATAGGCTGAATAAAGATCCCCACAGCAAATAGCGGGAAAGAACAAAGATGTGTGGGACTTTCGCTCCCAGGCTTGGGTTCTGAGGAGAGAAAATGAGGAGAAATGGAGAAATGAAGACACCATGGGGTAAGTGAATCATGAGGACATGAGGGTTGGCCTGTTAAAGTACAAGTAGAGCAGACAGGCCATGTTATCTCTTTGGAATACTTACAGGGATATAGTCACAATAGCATAGAGATTTGATATCTGCCCAGCTCCAGTGCTATTAAGGCTTCTTAGAAATATAAAAGTTTTAGCCGGGCATGGTGGCGTACGCCTTTAATCCCAGCACTCGGGAGGCAGAGGCAGGCGGATTTCTGAGTTCGAGGCCAGCCTGGTCTACAAAGTGAGGTCCAGGACAGCCAGGGCTACACAGAGAAACCCTGTCTCAAAAAAACCAAAAAAAAAAAAAAAAAGAAATATAAAAGTTCTATGTCACGTATTTCAGGATTTGAATGATGAAAAATGGTGTAAAAAATCCCAAATAATTTTTACTACAAAGGTCCTGTTGATTTGCGCACAGGCTATTCATCAAGGAATCCTGAGCTGAAACTTAAAGCTTCCTGGTGTTCCTTTCCCAACCAGATATATTCTCCCAAGCTAGGGTTGGATTGCATATCTTCTCTGAGAAGGAGGGGGCTTTGGAGAGGTTTCATATCCTAGAGGGGAGAATTTTGGCATTAAAACCATTGAGGCCAAGTAGTGGTGGCACAGCCAGGCAGGAGTGATCCATACCTTTAATCTCAGAATTTGGAAGAGGCAGGCAGATCATTGCATTCAAAGGCATCATGCTCCATCCTGCAAGTTTCAGGACAGCCAAGCACATAGAGAAATCTTGTCTGGAAGAACAATATATTATCAAACTAGAGAGAAACTGCCTAAAGAAAAAAAATATATCATGAGTGAGGTAACCCAATAACAAAAGAATACACATGTTATGCCCTCACTGATAAGTGGATGTTATACCAGAAGTTCTGAAAACCCAAGATACAATTCACAGATCACATGAAGCTCAAGAGGAAGGAAGACTACAGTGTGGATACTTCAGTCCTTATTAGAGGGAGGATCAAAATACCCATGGAAAGAGATACAGAGACAATGTTTCAAACAGAAACTGGAGGAAAGGCTGGTCAGTGACTATCCCACTTAGGGATCCATCCCTTATACAGTTTCCAAACCCAGACACTGTTCTGGATGCCAACAAGTGCTTGCAGAAAGAAGCCTGATATAGCTGTCTCCTGAGAGACTCTGACAGTGCCTGACAAATACAGAGGTGAATGCTCACAGACATCCATTGGACTGAGAACAGGATTCCCAATGGAGGAACTAGAGAAAGGACCCAAGGTTCACAAGGGGTTTGTAGCTGATAGGAGGAACAATATGAACAATAATATAAACCAACCAGTACCCACAGAGCTCCCAGGGTCTAAACCACCAACCAGAGAGTACACATGGAGGGACACATGGCTCCAGCCACATGTATAGGAGAGAATGGTATTGTGGAACATCAATGAGAGGAGAGTCCCTTGGACTTCTGAAGGGCAAATGTGTAAGGGAATGCCAGGACAGGGAAGAAGAGTGGGTGGGTTAGTGAGCAGGGGGAGTGGGGATAGGATAAGGGGAGGTTTCAAAGGGGAAATTAGGAAGGGAGATCAAATTTGAAATGTAAATAAAGAATAGATCTAATAGAAATAAATAAGTCTGACTGATAAATTACAAAAAAAGAAAAAATTAAAGTATCTGTGGACTCCAAATAAACGGTGCTCAAGTAGGCAATGTAAGGAAGAGCAACATAAGGATGGCATTACCAAAGAAACCTTCATTATGCATTTTTCCCCCTGCTTCCTTTAGCAGAAGCACTTTTCACTTCTTTCTGCTTCAGCTAAATATTCCTTCACCAGTCTTCCTTAGCCTTTTACGTGTGCCTGCTTTAGTGAAACATTCCTTCTTGTGTTTGCACCAGCAAAACAATATCCTACTCATCTGACCTTCCAAAGAACCTTACGTTTCCACTTCAGTCGGGTGTCTCACAGCAGGCTGAAGATATGAGGCTGTTGTCTTTAGAATTGATCTCAATCTCCTTCCTCATCCTAGTTTATCTACTTCACATCCAGGCTGGTCATGATGCTCTGGCCCTGATGCTCTGGGGCTCTCCTTCACAGGCTTGGCATTTGTCCCTCTCCTCTACAGCCTCTGGAATGCTGAGATTCAAAATGTTCACCATCATGCCTGGCTCCTTTTCTTAAAAGCAAATATTTGAGCCAAGATGCTCTTCCTGAAGCACTGTGAATGGCCCAAGACAGTGAAATCATGGGTGTTCTGGATAGGTCCGTTAACAGGGAGGAACACTGTCCTGGATGATTCAGGAATGAAAGGCTGAGTGCCTATACAAGGTTTATAGGTAGTACAGGTCTGGGCCAGATATATCCAGGTTTGTGAACTTTTATTGAATGAACTGAACCTATGGGCTCACATAGATTTCCAAAATAATGAAAATAATTCAACTTCAAGTACCCATGCCCTTTCAGACTTAATTGGCCCTAAAGTGATTCATGCCTAGATATGCTTACTCAGACACTTGAACAGAAATTGCCTGTAATTAATAATTACGGGGGACAGAGAGATGTAAACTCTTTGTTACTGATGGAAGTATGCTTAGCCCTGTACAAGCTTGGCTTCATGGACATTCTGAGGCTGCAGGTGCATTGTTTGTAGAGGGGGCTTATGCCTTGGATACATACAAAGTTGCTGGGATGCTAACTACATTTATTCAAACAGGAAGTGTGCACAATGCAAACAAATGGGGCATGAGGAAAACTGTTGTTTTCTGTCCTCAAACAACAGCTTCAACCTCTCAATTTTGTCCCTACAGGCAGACAAAGAGATTCAGTCTTAGATTTCTTAGGACCTACAGAGTGTTTCAGATGGGGCCAGCCCAGAAGCTGAGTACAAATCATCTTTCAAGATGTGACCCTTTCAAATGAAGGTGTAAAGAGTACTTAGCCTCATAGGGCATTTTTCCAGAAGTTGTGGAAATTGCCAGCTCGGGGTCTGCCACAGCTATGCTTCACCTGGTTGCAGATACCAGGTGGTAGAATTAATGGGTGTGAGTGATAAAGAAAATTTCATACCCAAGACCCTAGTCAGTGGTGGACCCTCCTGAAGCCCTGCATAACTATGAAACCAGGCCATAGAGAGTGAGTGTGTGCATGCAAGGGATAAAAGAAGTGCATGAAACAATATGTGGAACCCCTTAGTTGTAATTGACTGAATTTAGCTTAAAAACTCTCATCTTGCTCTGCAAAATTCTCACCTCCCGAGGGCCCAGCAGAGAATCTTCCAGTCAAGAACAAAATCTGTGTGTACCCCACACATACACAGACATGCACTGCTTAGACAACAAAGCCTGCACTGCCCAGCTCACCTCCAGAGGACCCAGAGCAAGGAACATCATGTTGCATCTTACTTGGGTTCCACAGGGAGCTAAGGATATGCCTGCCAGACTGAAAAGGTTAGTGCAAAAGTGTTTGTATGAATGAACAAATTCAGGCCCTTGGTAACATTTATTTGCTCTTTGCCATTTAGGAATAAATAAAAGTACTACAACCTTTCCCACCAGGTTTTGAGGAATTTGTTTCCACCACGCTTTATGGCTAAAAATGCTTCTGGGTGATGGTAACTTTGCAGAATAATTTGAAAACAGGAATGGGGTGTGTCCTTGTGCAAACATGCAAGTCTAGAAAGCCTGAGGCCCAAGAATCTATCTTGAAGCCTCACAAATGACCCGTCCAGCAGGTCCAGTTATTCGAGGATGTCGAGGGGACCTCCTCCTAATAACCAAATGGGGGGTAGAGAGAGACGAGGGTCTTGTACGAATAACGACAGGAAACCTTTCTGATGTTGTATCAAGACCCCAATGTATTGAGAAAGGTCCAAGGTTTAAATGCACAGGCAAAAGGGGAAGTACAGATACTTATCAGTGGGAGGGGTAGGGCAATACAAGCAAAAGGAGAAGTACTTATGGGAGGGGGTGCAATAGAAATTCTTTCTTTTGGCAGCTACACAGGGAAGCAGGAACTTGGTGGTACCAGGGTGTGGTCAGGACATAGGTTTTGACCTAGTGCTGGAACATCCCGTGGTTCTTGGAATCCATGTGTTGGTGGCCCGATTTTGACCCCCTTTTCTTCTCAGGGGGAGAGGCCCAATTCAGAGATCTAGAGTTGTCTTAATAGCTCCCAACACACAAAGAAGATGTTAAAATACTGTATTTAGTGTGAAATGCATCTGCCAAGCAAAGGTTACATGTAGAGCACACATATTCACATCTGTGCTTTGTATATAGTTGGAGGAACAAACAAATGAAATCTCATATCCTTACCAACTGCCCTACTAAGGGCACAATGTCGCCATTAAGCTCTTTGTAACAGTTCATCCCTATCTTTCTCTAACCAGTTATAGAAATGATCATGAAGAATCAAGATTTGGTTGAGAGTTAATAATCCTCCACGTATTAAAGATTGGTTTAACATAGGATTATGGAATGATAGCCAGCCAGGCTTAGTAGCACATACCTGTAAGTTCTCACCTCTCCATGCAAGGTAGGAGTTTATAGAATTCAAAGCCAAATGTAAACCAAAGAACTGAGTCTTAAAAAAGAAAAGAAAGAAAGAGAGAGAGAGAGAGAGAGAGAGAGAGAGAGAGAGAGAGAGAGAGAGAGAGGAAGGAAGGAAGGAAGGAAGGAAGGAAGGAAGGAAGGAAGGAAGGAAGGAAGGAAGGAAGGAAGAAAGGAAGAAAGAAGAGAGAAAGAAAGAGCATTACAACCTCTTTCCGGGACAACCCTGAAAGACACAGGTGAACGAAAATCCTTACAGTGGGCAGAACTTCCAGCAGTACACATAGTATTAGTTTGTTTGGAAGAAGAAATGGGCGAATGTAAGATTATTTACTGATTCAGGGGCTGTAGCCAAAGGATTGGATCTATAGTCAGAATTTGGAAAGGTCATGATTGGAAAATTGGTGAGAAAAATATTTGGGGAAGAAGTGTGCAGATAGATCACACCTAATGGAAATAGGATGTGAGGATATTTTTGTCCAATGTAAATGATCATGAAAAGGTGACTTCAGATGAGGAGGAGGTCAATAATCAAGTAGATAGGTTGACCCATTCTGTGGATAGTCAGCCTCTTTTCCCAGGCATCACTGTCATTGCTCAATGGGCACATGAACAAAGTGGCCATGATAACTGAGATGGAGGTTGTGCTTGGGCTCACCAACACAGACCTCCACTCACCAAAGCTGACCTGGCTACTGCTGTTTCTGAATGACAGATCTGCCAACAGCAGAAACTAACACTGAGCCTCAGATATGGCACCATTCCTCCAGGTGACCAGTTAGAAATCTGGTGGCAGGTTGACTACATTGGAACACTTCTTCCATGGGAAGGACAAAGTTTTGTTCTTGCTGGAATAGATACTTATTATGGTTATGGATTTGCCTTTCCTGCATGTAACGCTTCTGCCAAAACTACCATCCATGCAATCACAGAATCTATGTATCATAGTATTTTACACAGTATTGCTTCTAACCAAGGAACTCATTTCACAGTCAGAGAAGTATGACTGTGGCCTCATGAACATGGAAACCACTGGTCTTACCATGTTTCCCATCATCCTGAAGCAGGTGGTCTGATAGAAAGATGAAATGGCCTTTTGAAGACACACTTACAGCACCAATTTGGTGGGAACAGGCTGGAGGGCTGGGACAGAGTTCTTCAGAAGGCAGTATATGCTTTGAATCAGCATCTGATATATGGGACAGCTTCTCCTATAGCCAGGATCTATGGGTCCAGGAAATAAGGGGAAGAAAATGCAATAGTTCCACACACTATCACTTTCAGTGACCCTCTAGGAAAAAATTTTGCTTCCTGTCCCCACAACTCTACGTTCTACTGGCCTAGAAATTTTAGTTTGAGGGGTAGGGGTTCTCCTACTAGGAGTCACAACAAATATTCCATTGAACTGGAAGCTCAGATGTCCTCCTGGTCATTTTGAGCTTCTAATGGCCTTAAAGCAACAGGCTGAGAAAGGAATAACAGTGTTAGGAGTGGTGATAGATCCAGATTACCATGGGAAAATTGGATTGTCTCTCCCCAATGGAGGATTATGTCTGGAGTGCAGGAGATTCCTTAGGGCATCTCTTAGGACTACCATGTCCTGTGATTAAAGTCAATGGGAAACTACAACAGCCTAATCCAAGCAGAATGACAAAGGACACACGCCCAGCAGGAATGAAGGTATGGGTCAATCCTCCAGGAAAAGAGCCAAGACCTGCTGAGGTGCTTGTCCAGGGTGAAGGAAATACAGAATGGGTAGTAAAGGGAGGTAGTTATAAATACCAGCTAAGGCCACATAATCAGTTGCAGAAATGAAGATTTTAAAGTAATATGAATGTTTCTGTCTTATTTTGTTAAGAATACATTTGTCAAGCCAGGCAGTGGTGGCACATGCCTTTAATCCCAGCTCTTGGGGGGCACTGGCCTCTTCTCTTTTCTGTTCCTTGCCATCAGATTAGTCAGTGTTGGGAGCTGACTCTTAGCAGAAAGCAGCTATCATCTCTGGAGCCATCTTGGGCTATTTATTTACAGGCGGTACTTAACCACCCTGACAAGAGACTTGTTTTCCTAGCCTGATGTTTTGCAAGAAGACCACCACTGCTGAACACACTCTGATAACATCTTGTTTTTCTCCTATACATCTTGGACCTGTGGTTAAGTGGCTCCAGCTGCACTCCCCAGCTTGTGCTTATATACCCATAGTTGCCTTTCAATAAAGTAGACTTGAGACTCAAGAGTAGATACTTGATCCTTGAAGAGATAGCCTGTCTTGTCTCCATTCTCTCTCTCTCTCTTACAGACCCCGTTGATTGACCTCCAAACTGGGTCAAGTCAGTATTGAAAAGGGGGAAACTACAACACCCCCTCACTACAAATAACACACAACTCTAGCCTTCTAGCATAGCGTATAGGAATAATCTCTTGTGTGCTATGATGAAGCATCACCTTTTTTTTTTTTTTGGTTTTTCGAGACAGGGTTTCTCTGTAGTCTTGGCTGTCCTGGAACTCACTTTGTAGACCAGGCTGGCCTCGAACTCAGAAATCCGCCTGCCTCTGCCTCCCAAGTGCTGGGATTAAAGGCATGCGCCACCACCGCCCGGCGAAGCATCACCTTTTAAGAAAGATTAAATGGAGCCAGGCGTGGTGGCACACGCCTTTAATCCCAGCACTGGGGAGGCAGAGGCAGGCAGATTTCTGAGTTCAAGGCCAGCCTGGTCTACAAAGTGAGTTCCAGGACGGCCAGGGCTATACAGAGAAACCTTGTCTCAAAAAACCATAAAAAAAAAAGAAAGAAGAAAGAGTAAATGGCCTATTAGCAAAAGGCAGGATATAGAAGGTGGGAGTTCTGGTAGAGCAATTGGAACTCTGAGAGATATTCAGAGGCAACAGATTCACCGCCCAAACTTGAAAGAAATCAGACTTATGAAACTGAGAAGAGTTAACCAGCCATGTGGCAAACAGAATAAATAGTTTAAATAGGTTAAGTAAGTTAGGAGCTAATCAGAGAGCAAGCCAGCAAAAGGCCATAAGCATAATTTTTTATTATATATTTATCCACACACATATACATGTACTAATAAAGAGGTAATGAAATTGAGAGTAGTGTGGGTAGGATGGTGTGAAATGACATGGGTTGTACGGACTAGAGACAAGGTGGCAGTGACGAGGCTATCTTCTAATTCAAATATAAATATTAAAATATAAATACATAAAATATAGGTATTTTTCAAAGAATCATGGTGGTAGAAGATATTAAAAAACTAGTGAAATACTGTGTTTGGGGAAATATCAAGTGAGTTTTGATAATTACATTTCTTTTTTTTTTTCTCTTTTTTTTATTACATATTTTCTTTATTTACATTTCAAATGCTATCCCAAAATTTCCCTATTCCCTCCACCACCCTGCTCCCCTACCTTCCCACTCCCACTTCTTGGTCCTGGAATTCCCCTGTACTGGAGCATATAAAGTTTGCGAGAACAAGGGGGCTCTCTTCCCAATGATGGCCGACTAGGCCATCTTCTGCTACATATGGAGCTAGAGATACAATCTCTAGGGATACTGGTTAGTTCATATCATTGGTCCACTTATTGGGTTGCAGACCCCTTCAGCTCCTTGGTTACTTTCTCTAGCTCCTCCATTGGGGGTCTTGTTTTCCCCTATATAGATGACTGTGAGCTTCCACTTCTGTATTTGTCAGGCACTGGCCTAGCCTCACTCCAGACAGCTATATCTGGGTCCTTTCAGCAAAATGTTGCTAGCATATGCAATAGTGACTGGGTTTGATGGCTGATTATGGGATGGATCCCCAGGTGGGTTAGTCTCTGGATGGTCCATCCTTTCCTCTTAGCTCCAAACAGTCTCTGTAGCTCCTTCCATGGGTGTTTTGTTCCTATTCTTTTTTTTTTTTTCTTTTTTTTTTTAAAGATTTATTTATTTATTTAAAGTACACTGTAGCTGTCCTCAGACACTCCAGAAGAGGGAGTCAGATCTCTTTATGGATGGTTGTGAGCCACCATGTGGTTGCTGGGACTTGAACTCTGGACCTTCAGAAGAGCAGTTGGGTGCTCTTACCCACTGAGCCATCTCACCAGCCCCTTTGTTCCTATTCTAAGGACAAATGAAGTATCCACACTTTGGTCTTCATTCTTCTTGATTTTTTTTTGTTTTTGTTTTGCTAATTGTATCTTGGGTATTCTAAATTTCTGGGCTAATATCATCTTATCAGTGAGTGCATACCAAGTGACTTCTTTTGTGATTGGGTTACCTTACTCAGGAAGATATCCTCCAGATACATCCATTTGCCCAAGAATTTCATTCATTCATTAATTCATTGTTTTTAATAACTGAGTAGAACTCCGTTGTGTAAATGTACCACATTTTCTGTATCCATTCCTCTGTTGAGGGTCATCTGGGTTCTTTTCAGCTTCTGGCTATTATAAATAAGGCTGCTATGATTATAGTGAAGCATGTGTCTTTATTACCAGTTGGAACATATTCTGGGTATAAATATATGCCCAGGAGAGGTACTGATGGATCTCCCAGTAGGACTATGTCCAATTTTCTGAGGAACCACCAGACTGATTTTCAGTGTGGTTGTACAAGCTTGCAATCCCACCAGCAATGGAAGAGTGTTCCTCTTTCTCCACAGCCTTGCCAGCATCTGCTGTCACCTGATTTGTGATCTTAGCCATTCTGACAGGAGTGAGGTGGGAATCTCAAGGTTATTTTGATTTGCATTTCCCTGATGATTAAGGATGTTGAACAGTTATTCCATTGCTTCTCAGCCATTAGGTATTCCTCACCTGAAAAGCCTTCAAGTCTTTACTCTGGAACTGGGATACAGATAGAAAAGCCCAAGGTGCCGGGCGGTGGTGGCATATGCCTTTAATCCCAGCACTTGGGAGGCAGAGGCAGGCAGATTTCTGAGTTCAAGGCCAGCCTGTCTGCAGAGTGAGTTCCAGGACAGCCAGGGCTACACAGAGAAACCCTGTCTCGGAAAAAAAAAAAAAAAAAAAAAAAAAAAAAAAAAAAAAAAAAAAAAAAAAAACAAAAAACAAAAAAAAAAGAAAAGAAAGAAAAAAAAAAAGCCCAAGGTTACAAATGGTGCCCAATGTATTAGGCATGTAATCAAAATTTAGCTAAAAACCCAAGCTTAAAACAAAGGATTCAGGTATTCAGGTACAAGCAAACACCTCCCTGAGCAGTTTCCTAGCCTAGCCAAAGGGAGGCTAAATCCCTTTGAGAGGAAGCCTAGCCATCTGAGCAGCAGGAAGCTAGCAGAAGAACCTCTGTGCACAAGCCAGAGCTAAATGCAGCTGCAGTGTGATCCAGAGCTGGGGTGGGTAGGCTCAGCTCCCACTAGGTTCTCCCAGGTGTGAGGCTGGGCTCTCATGGAAGGGCAAATAATGGCTCCAACCCAAAACCAGGCCACAGCACCCTTCTAGACTGAGCCTAAGGGTTGGTGTCAGATACCATAGGCACATGATGGCCTGAGGAGCCTGCAGATGCACAGAAGGGCAAATGGAATATTTTCCTGGAGCTGCAGTATATCTGAGCAGCCCCAAACTTCAGAAATAATAATGTATAATTTTAAAACAGTAAAAGAGAAAGAAATATTCAGTTTAAAAATAATGAATGGCAGTCTTCAAAGGAAGGAGAGAATTAGAGATATTAAAAAAAGAAAAATATATTCTGTGTTATAAAATGGAAATAATGCCTGGCACTGGTGGCATACGCCTTTAATCCCAGCACTTGGGAAGCAGAAGCAGTTGGATTTCTGAGTTTGAGGCCAGCCAAGTCTACAGATTGAGGTCCAAGACAGCCAGAGCTACACAGAGAAACCTTGTCTCAGAAAACCAAAAAAAAAAAAAAAAAAAAAAGGTGGAAATACACTTACATGATGCATCTGGACCTCATTTGATTTTGTTTCACCTAATATACAAATACTTGGGTTGTTTTTTTCCAGTAACAATTACAATTTTATATATCCTTTATAAGGATATCTGGAAAAACAAACAAACAAACAAACAAACAAACAAAAAAACCAGTCCTGGATAAGTAAATGACTGAAAAATTTAATGCTAGCATGGCAAGCAATAAAAGAGGGATTGAAAAAATATAATTTTCAGAATAGAAGATTCTCAGAATAATACATTCTAAACTCTATTGTACTATCTTGTGATAAGAATAAAAAATGGCAGCCTACTACATTCTTAAATAAAGAGAGTTATGCTGAATTAAAAATACAGATTCACTAGAAAGTGTGGGACATAAAATCATGTCAGTAAGTTTGGTAAGGTAAAGCAGGTGGAGACTTGGAGACTCAGTGGGCAGACACCTGAGGCTTAGGTGATTCCCATCTCCCTGCCAGACTCCTGACTCTGAACATGTGCCATGTTTCTGACATAAAAGAGACATGACCTTTGGTCAAGTTGGCTCAAGACAGAGTTCTGCATGGTAATGAGGTACCTAATAAGGCCTGGAGGGAGTAGCCAAAAAGCTTCCCTTCAAAGACATTCCTCCCTGCAAAAGGTATTTATTCTCAGGCCCATGCTGAGAAGTGGGATAGGGTTTTACATAAGCACTTTCCACCATGACAAGAAACTGTTTAGAACTTTGACTGTCTCTTTTCACTGAGATCCACCATGGGGAACCATGGAGAAGGCCTCTGCCTATAGAGCCATAGCCTAATCTCCCATAGAAGGCCTATCTGCACTACACACAACTGCCACCAAGCCTGTTGCCCTCAAACTAAGGACAATCATCTCCTAGATGGGACAAGCTGGGAGTCCCTCTTTCCTCCGCCCAATACCCAGAATAAACAGTCCCCTGCCTATTCCACCACCAACACCACCCCCTCCCACAAATCCATTCTCTGCTTTTCTTCAACTCTGCTCTTCTCCAAATCCTAGTGGCACCTCAATGTCCAAGATGGTGAGGACCCCACTGCACGGCAGTGGCATCACAGGCCGAGGGACCCCCACACCTAAGCCTGAGCTTTGTCACCCCAGAGCAGTGTCTCAGCAAGTCCTCATAGCTCAGCATCTACCCTAGCAGCAGCATGAGATAAGTACAGTCAAACTCCCCATGTTTCACCTCTTCAGGTGACTGTGCCCTGTGGTGGAACTGACAAGGGCCTATATAACCCAACAAGAGAGCATCTTCCTGAGTGAGATAACCCAGACACAGAAAGACACATATGATATGTACTCACTTATAAGTGGATATTAGCCATAAAATTTAGGATAACCATACTACAATCCACAGACCCAAAGAAGCAAAGTTACAAGGAAACTCCAAGGGAGGATGCTTGCATTTCAACCAGAAAGGAAAAAATAGACATCTGGAGTAGAGGGAGTGAAGGAACTGGGTGGGAGGTGTGGGGAAAGGAGTCGGGTGGAGATCAAGTGTGAGGAGAAAACAGAAATTGGTGGGAGGGAGCTCAGAGACAAGGCATAATCATGGGAGTCTTAGCCGGGCATGGTGGCACAGGTCTTTAATTCCAGCACACAGGAGGCAGAGGCAGGCGGATTTCTGAGTTCATGGCCAGCCTGGTCTGCAAAGTGAGTTCCAGGACAGCCAGGGCTATACAGAGAAACGCTGTCTCAAAAAACAAAACAAAACAGCAACAACAACATCTACAACAACAACAACAAATATACTGGGAGTCTTACATGGTGACCATAACTGAGACTTCTAGGAATTGGGGTATGGTTCTTTTTAAAAAAATATTTATTTATTTTATTTATAAGACTACACTGTAGCTGTCTTCTGGCACCCCAGAAAAGGGCATTGGATCCCATTACAAATGGTTGTAACTACCATGTAGTTGCTAGGATTTGAACCCAGGATCTCTGGAAGAATAGCCAGTGCTCTTAACTACGGAGCTAACTCTTCAGCCCCAGGGATATGGTTCTTGAAGAAACAACTTACTGTAGTCAGGCAGAACTTCTAATGGAGGGAGGAGGATACCAACCCATTCACAAAACCTTGGACCCAAAATTGTCCTGCTTACAAGTTCAGAGATAAAGATGGAGTAGGGATTGAGAAAAAGGCCTACCAATTACTGGCCCAACTTGAGACCTATCCCATCGGAAAGAACGCACACCTGAAACTACTAATTATATTCTGCTATGATTACAGACAGGACCCAAGTATACTGTTTTCTGAGAAGTTTCATCTAGCACTGATGGAAACAGATGCCAAGACCTGCAGCCAAACAATGGGTGGAGTTTGGAGAGTATTGTTAAAGAGTGGTAGGAAGGGTTGAAGAAGACCTACAGAATTTAGTAATCTGGGACCAAAGGGGCTCACAAAAACTGAACCATCTACTAGTGAGTATTCATGGGATGGACCTAGGCCCCTTACACATATGTGCCACATATTTAACTTGTTCCTCATGTTGTGGGCCTTTGGGTCCTTTTCTCATAGATGGACTACTTTATCTGGCCTTAGTGGGAGAGGATGCATTTAATCCTGCTGTGAACTGATGTATCAGGGTGGGTGGATACACCTGGGAGGACTAACTTTCTCTGAGGATAAGGGAGAGGGTGTGAATGGAGGGGAGCATTCACCATTCGGGTGTGGATGGGAGAAGGCGGTGGGGGGGGGCAGTCTCTAGTCAGAAAAGTGAATAAATAAACATTAATGGAGAAAAAAAAAGAATCCAGTTTCTGCTTAATCATGCTACTTAGTGCCGCAGACCCTCTTGGTCCTTTGTCTACATTTAACAAGTCTCTAGTTGCAGATGGGCAAGGAGTAGGCAGGAATTGACAGACAGATTCGACACAAGAGAGTGTGGATCTGAATGTAATTTGTCAAATCCAGCATCAACATTTTATAGAGAAGAAAGTAGGGAAGTTGGGTGGCACACGGGCAAGGTACAAAGAGATTACTGGATTCTTACACAAAACAGAAGAATACAAACACGGAAGGTATGGCAGGAACCAACTCGAATAAAATTCAATGTTAACAACTGGTATCAAAAACTGCTTCACCTGGGGCTGGTGAGATGGCTCAGTGGGTAAGAGCACCCGACTGCTCTTCCGAAGGTCAGGAGTTCAAATCCCAGCAACCACATGGTGGCTCACAACCATCTGTAACAAGATCTGACTCCCTCTTCTGGAGTGTCTGAGGACAGCTACAGTGTACTTGCATATAATCAATAAATAAATCTTAAAAAAAAAAAAAAAAAACTGCTTCACCTAAGGTCCATTTAATCTTAGAAGCCAGGGGCAAGGACTTTGTGCCCTTGTCATAGTTCCTACTCTAGTCTATTGTATAGTCTACCTTCACCCTAGGCCATTGTAAATACCTGTGTATGGGTGTAACTCAGCTACCTAAAGTTCTTAGTATCTACTCTGTTTCCTCTTTAGGTCACAAAATTCATTCTTCCTAGATAATGGTAAATTTATGTGTAGGGCAGTGACTTAGCTATCCATGCCCAGGGTCAGATCAAGGACTGCCTAGAATCTAACTTAACTGTATATCAAAATATCAATCCTTAGGAGCACTGGTAATAAAGCAATATTAAGGGAAAGCACACAGATCGGTTTACCAACTAAAGCAAGGACATTGGAGCATTCTTTATACAGGATGCCATGATTCCAGGAGACTAAGTTTCCATGAACTTTTAGTTTCGGGACAGCGCACAGGGTTTCGAGGCATGTCGTGCTTGTCACTACTGGTGTGGATGTAGCACCTTAGAATCATCTCATACAATAGACCATGTATTTCATTTTGTAGATTTTAAAAATTAAAAATGGGCATAGTGGCATATGCCTTTTATCCCAACACTTGGGAGGCAGAGGCAGGCGGATTTCTGAGTTCGAGGCCAGCCTGGTCTACAGAGTGAGTTCCAAGATAGCCAGGGCTATACAGAGAAACCCTGTTTCAAAAAAAATTAATAAAAAATAAAAAATGTACACTACATGTGTTAATACAGTTGATGCATGTTTAGAATTCCAAGGGGATTTCACCTTGAGAACTGAAAGGAATGATTTTGAAATTACACATTTATTAAAGGTGATGACTATCTTGAAATGTCTTTACAGAGGGAAGCTGGTGATACTCCAGCATGTGTATCCATTAGAATACAACAATTTTTACACATTTTACCATAGAAAATATTACACATATATCTCACAATTCTACAAGTCAAATGTAGGGCTACTGTGTAATGCCTTTCAGAAACTATCATCAACCATGAAATTGTAACCAGAGTTGCTGAACATATAAAGAGATCTATGGGCCAGTGAGACACACAGAGCCAGAACCAGGAACTCTTAATTCATGGAAAAAAAACCTGCCACAGGATGTCAGGGGTAAGGGTGCAAACTTTTGATCTGATCAATAGGGAGGCAGAGGTAATAGGGTGTGTGTAAAATCCAAACTGGGACTAGGGATCTGTTTCCTGGAGACACTCCTTTTTTTTTTTTTTTCCAGAGACAGGGTTTCTCTGTGTAGCCCTGGCTGTCCTGGAACTCACTCTGTAGACCAGGCCAGCCTCTAACTCAGAAATCAGCCTGTATCTTCCCTACAAAGTGCTGGTATTAAAGGCATGCGCCACCATGCCCGGCTAGACACTCCATTTTCTATCTCACGTTAAAATTCAGAGGGGCATTGTGGCACAGGCCTTTAATCCCTGCACTCTGGGAGCAGAAGTGGCAGCTTGGTGAGTTCAAGACAAGCTCCAGAAAAGAAAAGACTGCATAGGGACACTTCTCCATTTCCCTATACATTGTATAGTATTAGACCCTAAAAGTTCATAGAATTAGTATGAAATGTTGCTTTCATTAGGTCGATGGCTACAGAATTTCTGATGAGAAAGAATAGGAAATATTCCATTAAACTAGATTGAGAGTACTTCATACACAGATGTTAGAAAGGAAAGTTTAATTTCATTTTCAAAATAAAGGCCCAGCTGTGAACAACAAATCAAAATCCAGGGCTGGAGAGACAGCTCAGCAGTTAAGAGCACCACTGCTCTTCCAGAGGTCCTAAATCAATTCCCAGCAACCACATGGTGGCTCCACATGTGTTTTCATGTGTATCATTCCAAGTGTTTGTCTGATGAGTTCAGTCTTAGTGACAGCAATAGTCACTGGCAGTGCCCAGTTTGCTGGAGCATTAAGATGAAGCACTCTAACAAGCAGGAAATGGGCATCTCCTTGAAGTTCAGTGTCTCCCCTATGAAAAAGCAGGTCATAGACCTTAATAAAAAGGAAAGGACAGTAAGCATCCTGGCCCATTCAGCTGTTGATGTCCCTACCATACAAGGAAGGTGAATGAGGGGAAGTACTGGAGTTAAGTGGAGTTCAAGGCTGACACACAGCTGCTTCTGCACAACAGTGATCTGCTATGGAGCAGGGAGCCAGGGGACATTGCAAGGATGTGATATAAAGACGCGTACCATGAGCTGGACGAGCTGCAGCTTTGCAAGAACTGCTTCTACCTGTCAAACCCACGGCCCGACAACTGGTTCTGCTACCCTTGCATATCTAATCATGAGCTGCTTTGGGCTAAAATGAAAGATTTTGGGGTTTGGCCAGCCAAAGTCATGCAGAAAGAATACAGTCAAGTTTGTGTTTGCTTCTTTGGCCATACCACCAGAGAGCCTGGATTCCTTTTGAAAATATTCAGGATATTACAGTCAATGTTCACAGATTACATGTGAAGCACAGCATGGGCTTGAAAAAGGCCAGTGATGAGCTGGAACTGCATCAGGGCTTCCTCCATGAAGGAAGGTTCTGGAAGTCTAAGAATGATGACTGAGGTAAGAAAGAGGCAGAATCCAGTATCTCCTTGACCAGTAATGAACCGCTGAAGGTCACTCAAGAGCCAAGAGCAAAGAAAGGACGATGTAATCAGAGTGTGGAGCCCAGAAAGGAAGAACCCGA
Source organism: Mus musculus (assembly GCF_000001635.26). Taxonomy (NCBI): domain Eukaryota; kingdom Metazoa; phylum Chordata; class Mammalia; order Rodentia; family Muridae; genus Mus; species Mus musculus. The sequence continues at coordinate 144,041,612 of NC_000070.6, read as the reverse complement.
GCCAGAAATGGAAGCAGTAAGTTTCAGACAGGAAATCCCCACAATGCCTCAGCCAGTTGACAGGGTGTCAGTGTCAACCCAGACCAGGAAGTTAAATGCCTCTTCCCCAGGAATGCTGCATCTGCATCAAAGCACTCAGATGATGAGCAATGGTGTTTGTCAGAGCATGTGCCACGACAAGTATACCAAAAATTTTAATGACTTTAAAGACAGGATGAAGTCGGAACACAAGCGGGAAACAGAGAGAGTGGTCTGTCAAGAGCTGGAAAAGTTGCGTTCTGAAATGGAAGAAGAAAAAGACAAGCCGTGAACAAAGCTGTAGCCAACCTGCAGGCTGAGATGCACAGAAAGTGTAAGCAGGTGAAGGAAAAGTGTAAGGAAGCATTTGTAGAGGAGATCAAGGAACTAGCGGCGCAGCACAAGCAGCTCATTTCTCAGATCAAGAAGCAGTGGTGTTACAACTGTGAGGAGGCGGCAGGCCATGTACCATGGCTGCTGGAGCTCGGCCTACTGCTCCATCTAGTGCCAGCAGGAGCACTGGCACAAAGAGCACAAGCGCACCTGCCACCAGAAGAGATGAGCCTGCTGCCAACTTCACATGCAGCGGTTTTTGTTCCCAAGAAGCCAAAATGGTTTAGAATTTGCCTCCTATTTTGCTTTTATTTTCTATTTTTTTTTTTTTTGTTGTTGTTGTTTTTTGAGACAGGGTTTCTCTGTGCAGCCCTGGCTGTCCTGGAACTCACTCTGTAGACCAGGCTGGCCTCGAACTCAGAAATCCACCTGCCTCTGCCTCCCGAGTGCTGGGATTAAAGGCGTATGCCACCACGCCCGGCTTGCCTCCTATTTTGCACCAGCCTTTAAACACTTTTCGTGGTGAAATTCTGCACAGTAGTTTAAATCTTTTGTTAATGCTCCTCCGGCATTTTTCAGGGGCTGAAGTAACACCATGGAGGGTATTACTCTAAATAAATATAATTGCGCATTTGTTACAGTTTCAGCAAATTTTAAAACATTTTTTAGGTTTTACAGAAATTTTATCTTTTAAACAACAAATCTAAAAAAAAAACAACAAAACACAAAAACAGACAAACAAACAAAAAACAAAAACAAAAACAGCGACAGGTGAATAAGAGAGAGTCTAACCAAGACAGAACAGAGCTGAATGTAAGAGATGCAGATGCAGCCGGGCGTGGTGGCGCACGCCTTTAATCCCAGCATTTGGGAGGCAGAGGCAGGCGGATTTCTGAGTTCGAGGCCAGCCTGGTCTACAAAGTGAGTTCCAGGACAGCCAGAGCTACACAGAGAAACCCTTTCTCAAAAAACCAAAAAAAAAAAAAAAAAAAAAGAGATGCAGATGCATCAGAAGAACAGACCACCAGGCCGTGATGTTGCTGAGCTGGTTTTGGACAGTTTGCTTTAGGTCCACAGGCCTCGCCTGGGTCTGTGCTGGTGGCATGTGATTGAATATTGGGAACATGGTTGACACAGCAGAACTAGCCCTGCATAGTTTCTCTTAAACATTTCCCAAGTGTGTTTTCATTATTTCTTTTCAATATATAACTTTTATAACAAATTATTAGCTTTGATCTTGTAGTTTAAAATTGCAGGGAAACTGGGGTAATCTTTTACTGAGCTGGATCTTAGAGAAAAATGAATATTTTAAAGTTTGCATATTTCATCTTTGTCCTGACATGAGTGCATGTAACAAGATCAGCAGCAAAAACAAAAAACAGAAAGCCAAAACCTGTATTCAAAACACCGAATTACAGCTGAGGCATACGAGTTTATAACTGAGTCCCTTCTCACCTTCCCTCCCCAGTGTCACTCTAACCCACCCTGTGTCTCCTACTCAGAGGGAGAGCACTTACATGTCATAGAAACCATTGTGTTGTAGGGGAGGGTCATTGCTACTAACAAATCCCTCACTGTACACAGTGAGAATGCATGCTCCATTCCTTGTATTAAAGATACCATGACTTATACAAAGTCCGTATTCTGCGGGATGTCTGGATATGCAGAATTACTGGTAGGACTGGAATGATAGTTGAATAACATTTATTTATACATAGATATATAAAAGACAACCAGGGAATTAAATCTAAAAAAAAAAGAAAAAAGAAAAAATGAAACTAAAAATAAATTCATTTAGAATCAAGACCATGTCTTTAATTAGCTCCCCTGAAGACCCACAAATCAAACTTTACTGTGTAATCACCAATTTTATGTCCCTGGACATGACAGATTAACACAATGTAGAGAAGTCACGTAAGTGACTTATGAGGGCTGATTAAAAAACAAAACAAAACAAAACAAAAAGATGCTGAGCATAATGGAGCCAGACACTTGACCCTGGGCTTCAGGACTTCCAAAGTCTTTTCTCTCTTTAAAGAGTTTCCTCATATCTCTGCCTCCCAGCTCTACCTCCCAATCAATACTGCCATCTGCTGGATGCTTCAGTCCCACTAAATAATAAAAAGGAGTTTTCAGTGTCTAGATTACTAGAGCTCCTTTTCTGAAAAGGAGAGCAACTGAGGCTACCCTAAAAGGGAGGGCCCTGATCACTGAATGACTTTCAACCACTGAACTTTCTTTTCCTTTCTTTTCTTTTCCTTTCTTTTCTTTTCCTTTCTTTTCTTTTCTTTTTTCTTTTCTTTTCTTTACTCAGTTGGTATTCATATACTTAGTTTGGAATTTGTTTATGAGACCTGGTCTTGTTCTGAAGCTTACGTTTGTTGAAACTCCTTTCTTTCTTCCTTCCTTCCTTTCTTTCTTTCTTTCTTTCTTTCTTTCTTTCTTTCTTCATTTTTATGTATATGAGTACTCTGTTTGCATGTACACCTGCATGCCAGAACAGGCTATTGAATCTCATTATAAATAGTTGTGAGCCACCATGTGGTTGCTTGGAATAGAACTCAGGACCTTTGGAAGAGCACCCAATGTTCCTAACCACTGAGCCAACTCTCCAACCCTTTTAAAAAATATTTTATGGGTTTACTTTAGGTATATGAGTATGCTATCTGCATGTACACCTGTGTGCCAGAAGAGGGCATCAGATTCCATTATAGATGGTCATAAGCTACCATGTAGTGGCTGGGATTGAACTCAGAATCTCTGGAAGTGCAGCCAATGCTTTTAAGCACTGAACCATCACTCTGTCCCCCCCGAAGATTAAGTTTGAAGAAAGAAACCAAACTGAAGCCATTTTGAGTAAAGCTTCCATTTTGAATAGTGGTCAAATAAAGTATAAGGTTTCAAGACCTCCCTTGGTAACAGACATCCTGCTTGGCGGATACAGACATGTACATAGAAAATTGACAACCTGGTTGGCAAATTGGGACATGAATACCAGGTAAGTCAGCCTCCAAGGTTGAGTAAACCGACCAATGAGAAAATGATAAATGTACCACAAAAAGAAATATTCCTAGGAAAGTCCCCTAGTCCTGAGTCCCAATTGGTGGGAAAGAATGGAACTGTAATTTGCTAAAGATGTTTTTGGTTTTCAAGCGTCAAAGCTCTATAACATTCTGGCTTAGTAGATAGAGGTCAAGTACATTTCAGTAGTGGAGTCTTATCTACTTCCCTAATTGATCTGAAGTGGCTTGATGAAAATAAATTTTTGTTTTCTGTCTTGACCTGGTGTTTGAGTTGTGCTGGATCTAAACAGAACCCATAAAGTTATTTGAAACTCCAACTCCCAGAAATCCTCTTGACTCCCCTTCCATAGGATGACTCCTGTAAGGCAACACACCTTGATGAGTTTTATTCACATGTGACCCAGGTGGTTCTGAGTATGAATCAGCATAGCTTTATTCTGTTCCTGACAATAGACAGTCCCACAACTCTCCTCAAATTATTCTCAAAGGATGTCCTGAAAAACAGCTTGTCATCATCATAAAATGTGTTCTGGAATAAACAGTTGAGTAGGATGCTCTTTTAGCCATCTTCTATATTAGCTGCTCAGATGGCAGAGGCACAGCAATGGGGTGCATCCACTCACACCAGGAAAAGATTCTGGAGATGTACCAGCATTGGAACAGTTTCTGCCTAGAATCACAAATGCCCAGCCCTCCCATCAGCATTGCAAGAACTTAACAGGGTGGAAATGAGTGTCATTCCAGAATCAAGATTTTGAGGCATATGGATCAGAATTTCAAGATCTTCTTTGGGTATACTTCAAGTTTGAAGACAACCTTAGCAATTAAAACCTGTTACTCAAAGCAATTTATAATTTGTAATAGAAGAGAAGAGGCATATTGAGTCATTATTTACTCTGAAAAATCTAGGAGGACAGGGCAGACACAAAATGATACGAGTATTGGGACAAGGTGAGCACAATGCACTGCATGCAATTATGAGAGTTTAAAACAAATCTTACTCAGTAAGTGAAAAGCTTACAACATACTCTTTTTCAAAAGTCCTTTATTAGGCTGGCAGTGGTGGTACATGCCTTTAATCTCAGCACTTGGGAGGCAGACACAGGGAGATTTCGGAGTTCAAGGTCAGCCAGGTCTACAGAGTGAGTTCCAGGACATCCAAGGCTGTCTCAAAAAAAAAAAAAAGAAAAGAAAGAAAGAGGGAGGGAGGGAGGGAGAGAGAGAGAGAGAGAGAGAGAGAGAGAGAGAGAGAGAGAGAGAGAGAAGAGAGAGAGAGAGAAAGAGAAAGAGAGAAAGAAAGAAAGAGAGAAAGAAGGAAGGAGAGAAAGAGAGAAAGAGAGAGAGAAAGAAAGAAAGAAAGAAAGAAAGAAAGAAAGAAAAGAGAGAGAAAGAAAGAGAGAAGGAAAGAAAAAAAGAAAGGAGGAAGGAAGGAAAGAAAGAGAGAGAGAAAGAAAGAAGGAAAGAAAGAAAGAAAGGAAGAAAGAAAGAAAGAAAGGAAGGAAGGAAGAAAGAAAGAAAGGAAGAAAGAGAGAAAGAAGGAAGGAAGAAAAGAAAGAAAGAAGGAAGGAAGGAAGGAAAGAGAGAAAGGAAAGAAGAAAAGAAAGAAAGAAGGAAGGAAGGTAGGAAGGAAAGAAAGAAAGAGAGAAGGAAAGAAAGAAAAAAGAAAGAAAGAAAGAAAGAAAGAAAGAAAGAAAGAAAGAAAGAAAGAAAGAAAGAAAGAAAGAAAGAGAGAAAGAAAGAAAGAAAAAAACAAAAAGAAAGTGCTAGGATGAGGGCTGGAGATATTGGATATTGTTCAGTAGCTAAGAGCAGTGACTACTCTTCCCGAGGTCCTGAGTTCAGTTACCAGCAGCCACATGGTAGTTCACAACCAAGGGATTTGATGCCCTCTTCTGGTGTGTCTGAAGACAGCAACAGTCTATTCATATACATAGAATAAATAAAACTTACCAAAAAAAAAAAAAGTGCTGGGATGCAAGCCCTACAGTACAGGCTAGGTCTGTACTGTAGACATTAGGCTAAAAATAACATCTGGTTCACCATGTCAACAGTCTTACTTCAAATCTGAAAGATTGGATTTGAATTCAAAAGAAAAGAAACTAGCTTTTCTTCCCAGGAATATCCAAAAATGCTTGAAGGTACATGTTGTGTGCCTCTAATGAGTCATTGAGTCATGGCTTTTATTTCTCAGAGCCTAGCAGTGACCTCCCCATATTTACTCCCAACAAGAACATGGTCTTTTTGTAGACACAGAATCTATGACAATCTAGATATCTCATATTCACAAACCAGACCTCATTTTGTTTGTTTGTTTGTTTGTTTATGGTTTATTGTTGTTTTCAAGACAGGGTTTCTCTGTGTAGCCCTGACTATCCTGGAACTCACTCTGTAGCCAGGCTGGCCTCAAACTTAGAAACCTGCCTGCCTCTGCCTTCCAAATGCTGGGATTAAAATTGTGCACCACCACTGCCCATCTTTTCTTTTTTTTCAAGATTTATGTATTATACATAAGTTTACTGAAGCTGACTTCAGACAAAGAGGGCAAAAGATCTCATCGTGGTTGTAAGACACAATATGGTTGCTGGGATTTGAACTCAGAACCCCTTGAAGGGCAGTCAGTGCTCTTAACCACTGAGCCATCTCTCCCTCCAGCCCAAAGCAGACCTCTTTTGGCTGCCTTATAACCTTGAGTGTGTCCATAAGCTCAGAACAGAGTTGTACAAATCTGTATAACAAGATGTCATCAATGTCTTCATGGTGAGTAGGATACTTTCCCAAAGTCAGCTGTCTCATGTTGGAAGTGTACTTCAACAGATTCTTTAGGCTACACGTGGGCAGGAAGTTCTTCACAAAACTTACCTCAGTCAGCTGGGAGCACTGGCTCAGGGAAGGCAGGAAAAGACTGATTTTGAAGTCCATAATCATACATCCCTTCAATATTAGGGTCTGCAGTGTAGCTGTCAGACTTTCTAGCAATCTTTCTAGAAGTAGATGACTTAACTATAAAAAGGGAATGCCATTCAGGTCCAGATGTTTGCTCTGCTGGACATTTAGGTGCTGGGACAGATAACTCATGATTGACTCTGACAGTGCTCCCCAAGTGATTACAGAGATTTCTAAGGACCTCTCTTAATCATGAGATGGGGGCAAAGGAGATCATCTCAAGAAAGTTCAAGACAATAGTAAAGAGAATGTTTTACCTTTCAGGTATCAGATGCTACTTATGCCCAAGGTCATCCTGAACACATCAAGTCAAGACTAAAATGCTCCCTGACAGAGAGTTACCAACTCAAGTCTTGTCATTTTATGTAGAGGGCACACACCATCACTGTGACTGTTTCTGCCCTCAGCTCCACAGTTCCCTCTGATCTGTCAAGCACAGAGCCATATCATTGGATAGGTGATATGAACAGGAGAACACAAAAGGACCATACATGAAACATTTAGTACTCCTTGCTTTGCAAACCTTGAGCTCAATGAGCCCCACCTTCCTAGCACAGCCTCTGTTCAGTTCATAGAGCTTCCCTATGACCACAATTATTAGCTTATTTCTCATCCCCTCAGCTCCTACCTGTGCTCAAATAGCCTTTGACCCATGGAGGAATCAGAGGCAGAAGAAAACTATTCATATAGTTCTGAGTAGAGAGCTGACATGGGATGCCATATGGTGTAAGATGTCATACCTTCAGACCTGTTTTCCCTCCATCTGGGTTTCTAGAAGAGACACTTTCTAAATTATGAACACATATGTGAGAATCAGAGCTTACTGAGGTGACAGCTTACGATGCTAGAATATCAGAAAGAGTACTAGATCAACCATTCTAAGGTCAATTAAATTCGATATAAATTCAACAATGGCTGGGAAGCCACAGCTGTACACTAATGCTTCATCAAATACAGAAAAAAAGTTTAGCTCTCGCCTGTGGAGAAACCTCCCTGTCACTCCTCACCTGAGAACTTGGTTCAGGCAGCCATTCAGAAAGCAGATAGCATTCAAATAGAAATGCTGGAGCAGGTAGAGTTTGGAGATTGGACAGAGGAATCATCTCTGTAATATGCCTCTCCTTCATCGCTCAGTTTGCAAGCCACTCCACGGGGATGCAGACTTCCCAGAGAAGGTGTTTCTGAAGGTTTGTCTTCTGCCTACCAATGCAAGGGTTCCCAGGTCTCAGTGTGTGTTTCTTTCCAATTCCTGGATGGAGCCTTGCCCAGATACCTCAAGAAGCACTAGGTGATTATAAACAGAGAAGGCCCAAACTCCAGCTTCTGACAGATCTCCTGAAGCACATCTTTTCCTTCCTTGGTCGTCCAGCACAAACTCAAGGTCTCCAGGTAGGGAGTCTCTACCAGGGCTACTGGAGGAAGGGCCATGCTCCCATTATCACCCTCAGGATGCTATGTTGTTTGCCAGTGAAAGCATCCTTGAACAGTGGTGGAAAGAGCTTCATGGGCAGGGCCTCCAGAGCAAAGGTGACTAAGGCTTCATCTTTCACCAGGCTTCTTCTGACCAGCTGCAGAATTGGGGGGTGGGCTGGGAGGGGAATTGAAGCTCATTATGATCTTCAGGTAGTCAGATGCTATGGAAACATTTAAAGGCAGAATTTTTTTAGGAAAAAAAAACACAACCTCTTTACCACATTATTACAAAAAAAAAAATTATAAGGGACCCCAGTTATTTCTCCTGCAGTGTTGGAAACCTTGTATTTCTCATTATTCAATATGTGCCTTTCTCAAGGCTACAGTTTCCTGTAGGGCCTCCTGGAGATCCACAGCACCCATTTGAACTGATCTTCCCTGTTATTCTGCCCAATAACAACCACTGATTCCCTGAATCCATTGCCCCTAGGAAGCAGGTAAATGGAGATACAAACCTGAACGCTGAACTTTTGAGGAAAACTCTCTTCAAAAATTTCTCATTTCCATCAAGTTGCATCCTCAGCCATGTATAAAATAGCAAGGCACTGCAGGCTCAGGTCTCAGGGTGTAGAGGCTGAACACTCAATGTTTCATGACACTTAGCTACATATGGAGTTCTGATTATCCCAGGCTAAGTGAGATTTGCTGCTTGAAAATAAATGGAGAGTGGAGAGATGTCTGAGCAGTTAAGAGCATTGACTGTTCTTCCAAAGTTCCTGAGTTCAAATCCCAGCAACCACATGACCACCCATAGTGAGATCTAATGCCCTCTTCTCGTGTGTCTGAATACAGTGAGATTGTACTTATCTATAATAAATAAATCTTTGGGCCACAGCAAACCTGGATTGAGCAAGTAGGGCCTACGAGAGCATGCGGGAGCGAGTGACCAGAATGACTTATCTGGTTTGGACAATGCAATCAGGTGCTCCAGTCCCAGCAAGGACATATAGTCACTGCAGGCTCCAAAGCTCAGAGTGTCTTATCTGGCCATTATAAATCCTTATATTCTCTATTCCCCTCACACCTTCCCTGTGGAGCCCCACCTCTTGAACCAAAGCTGCCACCTGATTGGATGATTGATCAGCTACACATTCAATTCTATTTGTGCTTTTACATTTATAAACTGGGTGGATCAGATGTGGGTAAGTATAAACTCTGACATTATGGTCAAAGTCCCAGACACATCCATGGCATGTTTCCACAAACACTGAACTCTGGAATACATTATCTTACTTAAATTATTATTTTTGATACTTTTCCAAGTAAGATCAAACACTGTATCAAAGTCCTATCTGGAATACATTATGTTGACTGCACTCACATGTAAGTCTCAGTAATCCTCCTGCCTCAGCAGAGGATATGGAGTAGAATATGTTCACTTAAGTCTTTATGCAAAGAAGAAAAAAGTGGAAAATAAAGACCCATTTCTAGAGACATTGCTCACACACTAATGCTTTCCTTGTTTTCTTTTCTTTGTTTCTTTCTTTATTTTTCATTTTCCTTTGTTTATTTCTTTTCCTGTCTTTTTTATTTTTCTACCTGGATGTCTTCTTCCATCCTTTCTTCCATCCCCCACTCCCTTGCTTTTCTCTTCTTTTCATAACTGTATCAGTTCTGCCATAATGGAATCATTGTCATAACAAGGCCAGAACACAGTTGTGTTGCCAAGTGACCTGAAATCAGGTGTGTATGTGGTATCTGTTAGTGGTCCCTGCCCTCTAAGGAATCCTGCTGCTCTTGAAAAGCCAAGGAATTCTATACAGATAATATACAGATAAAGGGCTCTGAAGACCTAGAGGGGAAGACTTTCTATGCTGTCCTCTTCCAGTCTCTCCTGATTGGCAGAATTTAACATTTCCCAGCCTGCCCTGACTCAGGGTGAGCTACATTGGACAGAAAAGCACACTGTGCCCCTTTTCTGTGTTGGTCTATGACTCATTTTATATTTGAGATTATGGAAATTATTTTCTGTATACCACTGGACCTTATTTTACAACATATGAAGGATTTATGGAAGAAGGTCAATATTTCAGGAGATGCAGACTTCCCAGGGAAACTCTGCACCTTTTTACCAAATTGAATGGCCTTTCTTTAATGTTAAATGGCCTTCTAAACACTCTTTTAACTTGTATGGGTTATCCAGGGTTAAAAATCATCATTTGTAGCCTGGCAGTGGTGGCGCACGCCTTTAATCCTAGCATTTGGGAGGCAGAGACAGGCTGATTTTTTATTTGGAGGCCAGCCTGGTCTACAGAGTGAGTTCCAGGACAGCCAAGGCTATACAGAGAAACTCTGTCTTATAAAATCAAAAAATTAGTTAATTAATTAATTAATACAATTTTTTTAACCAAATCATCGTTTGTGACAACCAATATGCCTTGATCAGGTCCCATACATTATGCCCTGGACCCTTTTAGTGGCAGAGCCTTCTCAAAACTTATCTTTCTGCACCTATGAAAGAATTTACTCTGTCCCTCTTGGCTTTGATGCCTAAGGCAGGAGTTATTCTCCAGAGGAAGAAATGTTACTACCACCCTATGCTGTACTTCCCCAGGCTTAGTCTGCAGTGCCTCCCAGGTTACCTCTGCCATCCTGCCATCAGCTGCCCAGGGCCAGGGTTTAGAACCCTATGCTAACCACTCCTTCCCCACAGTCTACCCTGACCTGCATTCTCATAGAGGAACCCAGTCTTGGCACACCAAACCTTCTTCTCAGAATTTCTTTCTGATCCCCCACTCTCACTCCAGTATTTTGCCAACCCCATCTGCTAGAGATTCGCCTTTCATCCCTCCCTTCTGGCAAGTACATGTGACACCCGAAGGAGAAAATAAGCATTTCTGTATCTCTTTTCATTACAAGTGACCTGTATAACTGGAAAACCTAAAATTCCCTGAAAGTCCCAGGGATTGTCCTTTCTCTTCGAAGCTGTATTTTATATCTACCATTCCACTTTGAATGAGTGTCAAAATTCTTACAGACCCTGTTTACTTACAGTGAAAGGGAAAAGATCTCAGAGGAAGCCAGAAAATTGGTGAGGACCATAGTCCAAGTATTAGCCCTGCCATCATTGAGGGTGCCTTCCTGTTGACCTGCCCCAACTACTAAAGATGCAAGTAAAGAGTCCCTGAAGGTCTTCTACCAGACCCTATTGGGAAGTTTCCAGGCTGCTGTCAGGTGCCCTAAAAATATGACAAAGACCAATCAGGTTATGAAAAAACCAAATGAGTGGCCCTGTGTGTTCTTATGAAGACTGGTAGAAGCCTAACAAACTTATTCTCCAATTGACCAAGAGGCATAGAAAAACTGGAGATCAATAACAAGCTCTAGGACTGGAGAGATGGCTCAGTGGTTAAGAGCACTGGCTGCTCTTCCGAAGGTCATGAGTTCAAATCCCAGCAACCACATGGTGGCTCACAACCATCCGTGATGAGATCTGACGCCCTCTTCTGGTGCATCTGAAGACAGCTAGAGTATACTTAGATATAATAATGAATAAATCTTAAACAAAAAATAACCAGCTCTAGATATTATGAAGAAGCTATAATTGTTTGAGGGATGTGAGAGAGAGAACTTTCCCAAACTACTAGAAGTAGCTATTAACTTTATAACTATAGAGAGAACCAGGAGAATAGACAGGCATTGAGGACTACTTAGATAATGATGTTAACCTTCCAAGAGAATCAAATGCCAAAACAACAGGGCCCTAAGCCCCCTAGGCACAAACTTCCCACCAGGGACAAGAAAACTCTCTCACCACTCCAAAAGAACCAATGTACATTTTTTAAAGAAATGATCCAATGTAAAAAATAAATGCCTGCTCTGCAACAAACCAAAACCAAAAGTCTTCAACCTTGCAGAGGACTCAGGTCTTAAACTTTTTGCCCTGGAGTCCCTCCCAAAGCCTAGGGTAACTCGCAAAGCAGAGGACAAACCAATTCTTAGTCAACATTGGGGCTCAGTTATCAGATCTACCACACCCAGAAGGACATCTGTCCAAATGGCAGACATTAGTTCAGGGGGTTGTTGGGACCAAGCCTTAAGCTGGACTATAGCATAAGTAGACCTTGGAGAAAAGTACTATGGCCCATTCCTTTATTGTTATTCCAGAACATCCATACCCTCTTCTTGGCAGTCATTTATTGCATAAATTGAGAGCCCAAATAATCATTCAAGATAAAGGAATATCTGTTAATTTCCCAAAGGAAGGGAAACCCATGGCTCTAACCATGCCTGTGGGAGAAAAATACCTCTTCACATCACAGACGTTGATCAAGCTCCCAGATCATTCATGCTGCAGGAGCTTCAGTGGATACATCTCAGGTTTAGCTGAAACTGACTTGCCAAGGCTAGCAAAACATCAGGTCCCGATAATTTTCCATTAAAAACAGGGAAGGAGCCTGTCTGTGTCAACCAGTACTCAAAGTCTTCAGAGTCCAGGGTGGACATCAAAATTCACATCAACTGTCTATGGGACTCAAGAATCCTGGTTCCTCATAAGTCCCCATGGAATACTTCTTTATTGCCTGTGTTGAAATCAGGAACTAATATTAGGACACTCCAGGACCCAAAAGAGGCTAAGAAACTGGTAGAAGTTATCCATTCTTCAGTGCCCAACCCATACATTATCCTCAGTATGTTATTACTAGAAACACACACACACACACACACTGTCCTGGACTTGAAAGACACATTCTTTAACATTCTCCTGCCCTCCCAGAGCCAACTCCTGTTTACCTTTGAAAGGATGGGTGTAGATACTGGTTTTAATGTACAATTGGCATGGATTCATTTATCAAGAGGGTTTAAGAACTGCCAAACCACATCAGGCCTTAGTGAGTACCCAGTTCATCTTCCCCAAGATAACACTGCTACAATATGTAGCTCATTTGCTAATTGTAGCCACAAATGAGACAGATTAAAAAGAGGCTACTAAAGGATAGTTAAGAACCTTGTAGAGATGGGCAGTGGTGGTGCATACCTTTAATCCCAGCACTTGGGATGCAGAAGCAGGCTGATATCTGAGTTCAAGGTCAGCCTGGTCTACAAAGTGAGTTCCAGGACAGCCAAGGCTACACAAAGAAACCCTGTTTCAAACAAGAGAAAACAAAAAACAACAATAAAATAAAGATAAATGGGTTGGGCAGTGGTGGCACATGCCTTTAATCCCAGCACTTAGGAGGCAGAGGCAGGTGGATTTCTGAGTTCGAGGTCAGCCTGGTCTACAGAGTGAGTTCCAGGATAGCCAGGGCTACACAGAGAATCCCTGTCTCAAAAACCAAACCAAAAAAAAAAAAAAAAAAAAAACCCAAAAAAACAAAAAAACAAAAACAAAAACAAAACAAAAAAAAAGGAAAGTGCAAGGACAGAGGGACCTGGATCCCACATAATTTTGTTACAATTATCAGCATACATATAATTATATTTTCAATAATGATTGCTATTTCTTTTTTTTTAAGATTTATTTATTATATGTAAGTACACTGTAGCTGTCTTCAGACACTCCAGATGAGGGTGCCAGATCTCATTAAGGATGGTTGTGAGCCACCATGTGGTTGCTGGTATTTGAACTCAGTACCTTCAGAAGAGCAGTCAGTGCTCTTAACTGCTGAGCCATCTCTCCAGCCCCATAATTGCTATTTCATATATCATTTTTAAGAAAGATCAGAACAAGGCAGATGTAAAGAAGGAAAAGACTCAAAACTTCAGTGTTAGAGTGAAGGGTATAGAAAAGAGATTGGAAAATCATCCGATTCAGAATAAAGGCACTTCAGAGGAATTCAATATAAGGCCTACACCACCACCTAGCGAAGAAATTGCAGAATGGCAGCCAATTAAATTCCTAGATAAGCAACTTTATGCTGAGTTAAGAATGCTAAAGAGTTTCATGCGTTTACCAAATTGTATCTTATATCTTGTGTATCCTAAGTTTCTGGGCTAATATCCACTTATCAGTGAGTACAAATTGTGCGAGTTCCTTTGTGATTGGGTTACCTCACTCAGGATGATGCCCTCCAGGTCCATCCATTTGGCTAGGAATTTCATAAATTCATTCTTTTTAATAGATGAGTAGTACTCCATTGTGTAAATGTACCACATTTTCTGTATCCATTCCTCTGTTGAGGGGCATCTGGGTTCTTTCCAGCTTCTGGCTATTATAAATAAGGCTGCTAGGAACATAGTGGAGCATGTGTCCTTCTTACTGGTTGGGACATCTTCTGGATATATGCCCAGGAGAGGTATTGCTGGATCCTCCGGTAGTACTATGTCCAATTTTCTGAGGAACACTTTGCCTCTTCTTAGAAATGGGAACAAAACACCCATGGAAGTGAAAGACCCCCGAAGGGAGACCCTCACTCAAGCCTCGGGACAGCCGCGGACCCAAGAAGACACTGAGACTGAACTCAAAATGTTGAAGGCAAGATTTAATAAAGCAACAGCAAGAAAGCACATAGACCAGAGCTCTGGGGTCGAAACTCATGCACCTAGTATGGTGTAGAGGAGAATCGACCTCGAGCCAAATTTTTCACAGGCTTATATAGGAAAAAACTCAAGGGGGGAGAGCGGGGCAGGAAAAGTACAAGTTTGCATAACTAAGGGGTTCTGCCAAGGGACAAGGGGTTCTGCCAAGGGAATTCTACGTAACTAAGGGGTCATGTCCTATTATTTGGCAATGTACCCGGTTCATTCTGAGGTTGTTCCAGGAGGCCCTTATCTCAAAAATGTTCTTGGAACAGTCTTTAGTTGGGAGGGTTTGAACTCTAGGGTGAGGAGTTCAGGAATGCATTCTGGGGTGAAGAGTTCAGGAGTGTTCTGGGAACAATCTCTAGATGGGAGGGGTCGGGCTCTGGGGTGAGGAAGAGTTCAGTAATTTTTTATCTTTATTCTTCATTCCCCACTCCTTTTAGAAAATAGCTCTAATCTTAGAGCGAGTTTTTAACCTCTTGGAGGACCCGATATTGTTGCCTTAGTACCATAACCTGTACTGCATTTATCCTTTTTCTAATAAAAGCTACCAACTTATTAAGGATGCAGGGGCCAAAAGTAAGTAAAAGCATAAGTGTAATTAAAGGTCTTGCTATGGTGGAGAGGAGAGTGGTGAGCCAAGGGGACTTATTAAACCAGCTTTCGAACCATCCTTGTTGGCTTTCTCTTTCTCTTTTACGTATATCTAGGCGTTCTCTAATTTTGGCCATAGAATCTTTGATTACTCCTGAATGGTCAACATAAAAACAACATTCTTCTTTTAGGGCAGCACAGATCTCCTTCTTTAAGGAATAATAAGTCTAATCCCCTTCTATTCTGTAGCACCACTTCGGACAGGGAAGTTAAAGATTCTTCTAATTTGGTTATAGACTGTTCTATAGTTCTAAGATCAACATCCATAGCTGCACGTAGTTCTTCATAGTATTGGGGGGTCTTAATTAAGGCAGCGGTTCCTGTACCTACTCCAGCCGCTACTCCCAATCCTAGTAGAACTGCCAAAGTTAAGGTAACGGGTTCTCTTCTCCAGCGGACCCGATGCTCAAATTTGTCTAAAAAGGAGCTATCATCATGATACAGGAGTCTAGGAATAAGCTGAACCAAAATGCAGAAATCTTTGGAACTATTAAAAACAGACATAGACACACAAGGAGTGAGACCGGTATTGCAAGCCCACACTGTGTCTAGGGGGGGCACTAGATACTGACCACTTTTGCTAGACTGGATGTTCTGGGTCTGATTACAGAGGTGCCCTTTATCCTGAGGTACCTGGCCCAGACAAAGCCCTCTTCCTGAAACTGCTGCTAGAGTCAACTTTCTGTTTTCTCCTCAAAGGCATTGAGAATGATCTGAAGTAATATTATAAGTCCTGATCTGAGCTATTCCTTCATAATAAGGGGGGCTAGAGGCATAGCATAACCAGCATGATTGAGTCATATTAGGGTTAGTCCTATTTAAAGCTAAAAAAGCTCCCTGGACTAGACTGACCAGATGGCTCTCTGTATCTAGGGGCGGTGGGGAAGCCAAGGTAGGCTTTATGAGGGGAGTATTAGTCCCTAGGAAGGGTACCACCGTGTTGGGCTGTGGAGTTGGTGGAGCTGGTACGGCCGGGACCTTTGGGGGAGCTGGTACGACTGGGGGGCTCTGTTTTATAAGGACCTTGTTGGGCCCTACGAGTGTCACCGCCGGGTCTCTCACTGTCAGTCTGATCGTGAAAATGAACCCAGGATCTCTTAGTGGAATGTATACTCGCCAACCCCACCTATTTTCTTTAAGCCAACTCAGACGGTGTTGTTGCCCTTTCTCGGTGAACTTTATAAGTAGGGGCTTGCAGTATTTACCTTTGCATGATCCTGGGGGGCTGTTTTTAAAAGCGCACCCATTCTCTGGATATTTATAGGGGTTTCTTTCTCCTTGGTTTGACTTATCATAGCCACTACCTCGTTTTACCGTGATTAGGTCCCAGTCAGAGGAGGGCTTCCAGTAAGCTTCCCCTGTCGTTTCACATGTCCATTTACCACAAAAGTAATCTGATGCCCATCCACATTTTTGTTGAAGCCTTTTGCTCCGACCCTGACCAGGGCAAACATAAAATTGTGCAGCTCTAAGATTAGCTCGGTAGAACTGCCCCGAACATCCATACGAGTTCCCTATCCCGCCCGGGACACACCGCTGTTCAGAGGGTGGGTTGCTAAGATCAGTATGATCTCGGAGGTCCCAATTGGGGGATCCTGCCGCTAACTTACAGATGTCAGGTGTGAGATCAGGCCACCAAGTCCAGAGGGGATGGACTGCAGTGGTTGCCCATACAATGTTTCCCTCCTCATTAAGCACTTTCCAGACTGTTGAATTGGAGCATGAGGGTTATGGTTCCCTAGGCTCAGGGTGGCGCCTGCGGCGCAAACGAAGCTTAAGAGGATTGTCAGTGGCTGCCACTGTCCAATTGTCTTCGTGGCTTTTTTCATCTTGACTGGCGGCCCTCTTGACGTGGGAGGCGTGGATCCAGGAGGCAATCCCGTCAACTTTTACCGCAGTAGGGGTTGTCAGTAACACCAAATAGGGTCCCTTCCACCGTGGCTCGAGGCTGCCGGTTTGATGCCGTCTGACCAAGACTTTGTCTCCAACTCGGAACCCGTGGGGTACTGCGGTGGTCCCTGGGGTATAGGCTGCCTTCAGTTGGTCCCAAATTTGGGTCCTAATCACTTTTAGGGCCTTTAAATGAATAAGCAAAGAGGAGGGTAAGACAGGGTCAGAGTCGGAAACCAATGTTCCACCAGCTTCCATTAAGGGGGGAGGTCCTCCATACAGAACTTTAAAAGGAGTGAGCTCGAAACGTCCAGGGGTGTTTTGGGCTCGGAAGAGCGCAAGAGGGAGGAGAGCCACCCAGTCTTTCCCGCCGGTCTCAATGGCTAATTTAGTCAAGGTCTCTTTTAAGGTCCTATTCATCCTCTCTACCTGTCCTGAGCTTTGAGGGCAGTAAGCACAGTGTAATTTCCAATCGATGCCCAACTGAGTGGCCAAGCCCTGACTTACCTGGGCAACAAAGGCTGGTCCATTGTCGGACCCGATTACCTTAGGGATTCCAAATCTTGGCAGGATTTCTTCAAGGATCTTCTTGGCCACAATCTGGGCAGTCTCAGTTTTAGTGGGAAACGCCTCAACCCATCCTGAAAAAGTGTCTACAAATACTAACAGATACTTGTTACCATACATTCCAGGTTTAACTTCAGTAAAATCTACCTCTCAATACACTCCAGGACGGTCTCCCCGTTGTCTCTTTTCAGGTTCTTTGTAGGCTCTAGTCGCATTAGTGAATGCACATGGTTTGCAGGAGTCTATAATCTTTTGAGCCACTGACTTCAGGTTGGGGACTTGGTATCGGGAATTTTTAATTAGTCTCATCATTTTTTCAACTCCCAGGTGGGTGAATTGGTGTAGTCCTTTCACAAATTTTATTCCTTCTTCGGGAGTCAATTCTATTTTCCCTTCAAAAAAGTATGGGAGGGGATCACTGGTCCACAATAGCTCTTTTATGTTATACCTTTCATCCTCAGGGCTTTTGGGCGGATCACCTTTCTAAGTTAAGATCATGGCCCCTTGAGCAACTTGTTTTGCCACTGAGTCTGCCATTCGGTTGCCCTTGGCCACCAAGTCTTCTCCTCTTTGGTGGCCGGGGCAGTGGATGATGGCTACCTTTTTAGGTGCATGTATGGCTTCCAACAGGGCCAGAATTTCTTCTTTGTTTTTAATGTCTTTACCAGCCGAAGTCAATAGCCATCGCTGCCTGTAGATGGCCCCATGGATGTGTGCGGTAGCAAAAGCATACCGGCTGTCAGTGTAGCTGTTAAAGATCTTACCTTTAGCCTCTCGGAGGGCTTGTATAAGCGCTATAAGTTCAGCCTTTTGTGCCGATGTTTCTTCAGGCAAAGCGCTTGCCCAAATTACCTTTTTCTCGTCCACCACCACAGCTCCAGCCTTTCGCTTCCCCTCTATCAGGAAACTGCTGCCATCCGTATACCAACTGGGAGCTCCAGGCCAGGGTTGGTCAGTCAGGTCCCTTCTGGTCCCAGCTTTTTCAGCGAGGATGTCTGTACATTGATGTACTGGGACGGAATCATTTGTTAGAGGGAGAAGGGTAGCTGGGTTGAGGATGGCAGGGGGCGCAAAGGTTACACGCTCATTTAGCAGCAGGCTCTGATAGTGTGTCATTCGGGCATTTGTCATCCATCTGTCAGGTGGCTGCCACACGATACTTTCCAAGGCATGAGGGGCTACAACAGTCACCTGCTGTCCCATTGTCAATTTGTCAGCATCTTTGATTAGCAGGGCTACTGCCTCAATAGCTTTCAGACATGTGGGCCATCCACTAGCAACGGGATCTAATTTTTTTGACAGATAGGCTACAGGTCTCTTCCAGGGTCCCAGTGCTTGTGTCAACACTCCCCTGGCTACACCCGCTCTCTCGTCCACATATAGGACGAAAGGCTTAGTCAAGTCTGGTAATGCTAGCGCGGGGGCAGTCATTAGAGACGACTTGATAGCCTCAAAAGCTCTTTGGTGCTCTTCTTTCCACTCAAAAGGAACCCCTTCCTTAGTCAAAGGATATAGAGGTGCTGCTAGGGTTGCAAAGCCTGGAATCCAGAGTCTACAAAAGCCAGCAGTCCCCAGAAACTCACATACTTGCCGTGGGGTGGTTGGCGATGGGATCATCATAACAGTCTTCTTCCGGGCTTCTGTGAGCCATCTTTTACCCCCTCGGAGGGTATACCCCAGGTAGGTTACCTCAGTTTGACAGATTTGTGCCTTTTTAGCCAAAACTCGATACCCCAAGTCACTCAGTTCTGTGAGGAGCCTCTCAGTTCCCTGGTGACACAGCTCCTTCGAGGCCGCCGTGACCAAGAGATCATCCACATACTGTAGTAGGGTAAGCTGAGGGTTTCGAGCGCGAAAAGGCGCGAGATCCCGATGGAGGGCCTCGTCAAACAGGGTGGGGGAATTTTTGAACCCTTGTGGTAGCCTAGTCCAGGTTAGTTGACCAGTCTGTCCGCCCTCTGGGTCCCTCCATTCAAAGGCAAACAGGAGCTGACTCTTAGGGTGCAAGCGCAGGCAAAAGAAGGCATCTTTTAAGTCCAGGACTGTATACCATGTTCTCTCGGGTGGGAGAGAACTTAATAAATTGTACGGGTTTGGGACTGTGGGGTGAATGTCCAGGACCCTTTTGTTAACTTCCCGGAGGTCTTGCACCGGGCGATAGTCATTGGTCCCTGGTTTTCGAACCAGCAGAAGTGGTGTATTCCAGGGGGACTGACAGGCCACTAAAACTCCTTGGTCTAGCAACCTCTGGATATGAGGCCGGATGCCCTCCCTAGCTTCCTTGCTCATGGGGTATTGTCTTACCGAGATGGGGGTGGCATCAGCTTTAAGTTCTACCACAACCGGAGGCACTTGTTTAGCCAACCCCATTCCTGCTTGTTCTGCCCAGACATTGGGGAACGCAGTTAGCCAGCCTGAAGAGACTGCATTTTTGGGTTGCTCTTCATGCAACCGGTACTCTTCCTCTGTGTTGAGGACAAGGCAGGCAACGGGGGCTTTTCCCCAGCTTATTCGTGGGCCTTCTGAAGTAAATTGGACTTGAGCCTTTAGCTTGGTTAGCAAATCGCGCCCCAAGAGGGGAGCAGGACACTCAGGTATCACCAGGAAGGAGTGGGTCACTACGTTCTTGTTTATCTGTAGGGCTCGTTTGGTCGTCCAGGGGTAAAATTTTCTACTAGTGGCTCCAATCACCATGGTCTTTTTAGAGCCTAGCTTGCCTAGGGGGCTAGTGAGTACTGAATGCTCTGCTCCGGTGTCTATCAGGAAGTTGACGGGGGTCCCCTCCACGGACAAAGTTACCCTAGGCTCAGGGAGGGGGTCTGAGCCCCGACTTCCCTAATCATCTTTTAGGGTCAGGACCTTGGATCGCTCCCGGTTTTTAGGGCAGTCTCTAGCCCAGTGTCCTTTCTCTTTGCAATAGGCGCATTTGTCTTTTTCCAGTGGTATCTTTCTGCCACCTGGCGGTTTCACTGCCCTGTTGCCCAGGAGCCCTGTTTTACCTTTTCCTGACTGTCTATCATTTATAACTGTGGCCAAAATTTTACTCAAATTTCTCTCCTGACGGCGATCCTGTCTATTTTCCCTCTCCTCCATTTCTTTCTTCTCTCTCTTCTGCCTCTCTTCTTCTGTTTCCCTCTTATGATAGACTTTCTCTGCTTCTTTTACTAAATCTTGGAGCGTATGATCTTGGAGCCCCTCCAGACTTTGCAGCTTTTTCTTAATGTCGGGAGCGGACTGACCAATGAAGGCCATGGCTACAGCGGCTTTCTGCCCCTCTGACGAGGGGTCAAAAGGGGTGTACCTCCTATATGCCTCCATGAGATGCTCAAGGAAGACTGAGGGTGGTTCAGTCTGCCCCTGCAAGACCTCTCTTACTTTAGCCAAATTGGTGGGCCGTCTAGCGGCTCCTCTGAGACCTGCCACTAGAGTCCGGCGATAGACAAGGAGGCGTCCCCTACCTTTCGCGGTGTTGTAGTCCCAGTTGGGGCGGTTCAAGGGGAAAGCCTCATCCACAAGGTTAGGGAGGGCAGTGGGTGTGCCGTCCTCTCCTAGAACATTTTTTCTCGCCTCTATCAGGATTCTTTCTCTTTCTTCTGTGGTGAAAAGAACCTGTAAAAGCTGCTGACAATCATCCCAAGTGGGTTGATGGGAGAACATAAGTGACTCAAGGAGCCCAGTAAGCCCAGAGGGGTTCTCTGAGAAGGGAGGGTGGTTGGTTTTCCAATTATATAAATCAGAAGAGGAAAAAGGCCAGTATTGTAAAGGAATGAGACCATTAGGTCCTGGCGCTGGCCCTCCCACATGTGCTCTAAGTGGCAAGGCAACTGTTGAATCCGGCCCCCCTTCCTCCCCGGGGCTTCGGCCTCGGCGGCTCCGAGTCCCCCCCGCCAGTCCCTGAGCCCCTCTCGCTATTGGTCCCTGTGGTGGGGCGGCTGCAGGTGGCTGCTGGGGCAGGGGGTAAGGGGGAGGTTGGGAGTCCATCCAGAGGAGGTCGTCAATCTCTGGATAAATCTTGGGGGGTGCTGACGGGCCGGACTTTCCGGCTGCATCAGACTGGGCAACCGCGACCGTCAGTTTCGAAGAATTTAGGGTCCAAGAATTGACCCACGGAGGTGGGAATTGGACGAGATTCTGCCAGGTCACAATGTAGGGGATCTGATCAGGGTGACCCCCTTCCTCCAGAAAAACAATTCGCCTGACGGCGGCGATTAGTGACAAGTCAAAAGCACCTTCTGGTGGCCAGCCTACTCCAAACATTGGCCACTCGGAGGCGCAAAAGGTCTGCCACGGACCCTTTCTGACCTCCACCGACCGGTTGTGGGCTTTGACCTGCACCTCCTTCCAATGCTCCAGAGTTAGAGAAAGGGGAGTGGACACAGATTGTCCCATTTCCAGAATAATAGTAGACACAACAAGAGCGAACACGAGACTAAGACAAAAAAGAAACCAAAAGCGGCGGCGACTTCGCGTCGACCACAAGCAACTCAAAGAATCAGATGGCCTTTCTAAGGCCGGCCGATTGAGACCCTCTGCATGAGGTGGGACTCGAACCCACGGTCTCGCAACAAGGCGCGAGGTGGGACTCGAAACCACGATCTCGCGACAAAACACGAGGTGGGACTCGAACCCACGATCTCGCAACAAGGCACGAGGTGGGACTCGAACCCACGATCTCGCAACCCCAGATGGTCTCTTGGCCTCCAAAGGGGTCCACCAGGCGTCCCTGGTCCTCCCCTGTTCCTCCTAGGACGTCTCCCAGGGCGAACAGACGGTGGACACCTGGACACGTCTATCCTTATCCACCCTGCGTTCCCTCTCAGAGCGCAGTCTCACTGAGCGTCCGCAAAACCGAAACTGCGATCGCACCAAACTTAGAAACAGAACACAGACACCAGACCAAGACAGGTCAAAGAATCTTACCTTTAAGTGGGTCTAGGACCTCTGGGTGGTCGCGCTGATCCCGGACGAGCCCCCAAATGAAAGACCCCTGAAGGGAGACCCTCACTCAAGCCTCGGGACAGCCGCGGACCCAAGATGACACTGAGACCGAACTCAAAATGTTGAAGGCAAGATTTAATAAAGCAACAGCAAGAAAGCACATAGACCAGAGCTCTGGGGTCGAAACTCATGCACCTAGTATGGTGTAGAGGAGAATCGACCTCGAGCCAAATTTTTCACAGGCTTATATAGGAAAAAACTCAAGGGGGGAGAGCGGGGCAGGAAAAGTACAAGTTTGCATAACTAAGGGGTTCTGCCAAGGGACAAGGGGTTCTGCCAAGGGAATTCTACGTAACTAAGGGGTCATGTCCTATTATTTGGCAATGTACCCGGTTCATTCTGAGGTTGTTCCAGGAGGCCCTTATCTCAAAAATGTTCTTGGAACAGTCTTTAGTTGGGAGGGTTTGAACTCTAGGGTGAGGAGTTCAGGAATGCATTCTGGGGTGAAGAGTTCAGGAGTGTTCTGGGAACAATCTCTAGATGGGAGGGGTCGGGCTCTGGGGTGAGGAAGAGTTCAGTAATTTTTTATCTTTATTCTTCAGAAGGAGTTACACAGACAAAATTTGGAGCTGTGACGAAAGGATGGACCATCTAGTGATTGCCATATCCGGGGACCCATCCCATAATCAGCTTCCAAACGCTGACACCATTGCATACACTACCAAGATTTTGCTGAAAGGACCCAGATATAGCTGTCTCTTGTGAGACTATGCCGGGGCCTAGCAAACACAGAAGTGGATGCTCACAGTCAGCTATTGGATGGGTCACATGGCCCCCAATGGAGGAGCTAGAGAAAGTACCCAAGGAGCTAAAGGGAACTGCAACCCTATAGGTGAAACAACAATATGAACTAACCAGTACCCCGGAGCTCTTGTCTCTAGCTGCATATGTATCAAAAGATGGCCTAGTCAGCCATCACTGGAAAGAGAGGCCCTTTGGACTTACAAACTTTATATGCCCCAGTACAGGGGAACGCCAGGGCCAAAAGGGGGAGTGGGTGGGTAGGGGATTTGGGGGGTGGGTATGGGGGACTTTTGGGATAGCATTGGAAATGTAAACGAGGAAAATACCTAATTAAAAAAAAAAAAAGAATGCTAAAGAGGAGCCAGGTGTGGTGGCACACGCCTTTAATCCCAGCACTCAGGAGGCAGAGGCAGGTGGATTTCTGAGTTCCAGGCCAACCTGGTCTACAAAGTGAGTTCCAGGACCCTGTCTCAAAAAAACAAACAAATAATCAACAAAAAAAATGCACCATAACCTGGTCAGCTATTGGGTAGTCCTCAACTTCCCTAAGGCCTGGGAACTAGAACTTCCACCCTATCATTAAAATGGAGTCTTCAAACAAAATGATAGTATTTAAAACAAGTTTCCTTTGCTTGTTCCCAACATTTAGATTAATAATAATTTATCTGCTATCATATTGCTCAATAAAAGCAGAAGACATAACATTTTTTAGAAAAGAAATAAAACCAAAGCCAGGCACGGTGTCACATGCCTATAATTCCAGGACTTGGGAGACAAAAGCAGGCAGATCTCTTTGGGTTCAAGACTAGCCTGATTTATATAGTGAGTTCCAAGATAGCCAGAGCTTTGTAAAGATACCCTGTCTCACATAAAGGAAAGCAAAACAAAACAAAAAAGTTTAATTGGAAAATATTAGGCTGGGACTGAAGCTCCATGGGCAGATAGCTTACCTGGGAAACTTATGACCTTGAGGATTGCAAAGAAGTCTGTTAGCCTCAGAGAAAGACCAAAGTAATGATCCCACCCACATAGAGCTGGATGGAACACTGTTTGTTGGGTTTGCTGATGGGGAATCAACAGACAGTATCACAGCACACTGGAGATGTTCCTGCTGTGAAAAGACAGTGTCCTCCATACAGCTATCATTCCACCCTCCACATTCTCTAGCACTCTCCCTAGAGTGGGGACAGCTGGGGCAGAATTACTCACAGCTGGCAGGAGGCCCAAGCAGAGGCTTAGAGGAGGCTCTAATGCTCTCCCCATTCCATCCTTGCTTTTGGACCTTACTCACTTGGTAAAATCTACAGCTAATGCCCAAGGCGAAACACAGTGAGATGTGATTTCAAAAAGAGAAAAATAAAAATAAATAAATAAATAAATAAATAAATAAATAAATAAATAAATAAATAACTATAGAATGGGGTACGCATATTGTAAGGCCGGCCAGCACAAGCTCGATTCTGCAACTCCACCCAACCATAAGATGATCCATTCTTATGCATATTTTTGGTTTGGGAGCTAAAAACAAAAAAAATAATTTAAAAGGGTGCTGACTGTTATCTGGACTGTGAATAGTTTCTTTGATCTTCGACTTGAGAAGTGAATTTAAAATTGGAAGCATACTAAAAATATTATGTCTGGAGTATTGTAATGAAAAGCCATCTACCTTCTCTGCAGGATCTCGGACTCCTAAAGGCTGGGAATAAAGTCAAGAACTACCACACCCTGCAAGAATTAACTCTTATCTGACAAAGTTTGCATCACAAAACGTTAGTCTTTGTTTTATAAATACTCTTTTACCAGTCTCTTGAGACTTCTTGAGGCCTTCGAAGTTAGTTCAAGGTCAAAAAATATTTAATGCACATTTTGATCGTGGGTCAAAAGGTAGGGGTAGGGGCTGGAGAGATGGTTCCATGGTTAAGAGTACACATAGTGCTCTTTCGTATGACCTGAGTTCCATACCCAAACCCACAAGGTAGCTCACAAATGTCCATAACCCCAGGTCTGCTGTCTTCTACCATCCACAGATACCAGGCACACATGTAGTGCATACATGCCAGCTAAATTCATGCTTTGATCCTTTAATCCCAGAACTCCAGAGGCAGAGAGAAGAGTCTCTCTGTGAGGTCAGCCTGGTTTACAGAGTTCCAGACCATCCAGGACTACAGACAGAGAAACCCTGTCTTGGAAAACATAGATAGATAGATAGATAGATAGATAGATAGATAGATAGATAGATAGATAGATAGATAAAAAAACCTTCATTTAGAAGCACTCAAGTCAGTGGTAACACACACCTTTAATGCCAGTACTCAGGCAGGTGGATCTCTGAAGCCAGCCAGGTCTACAATGTAAGTTTCAGGACAGCCAGAAAGTACACAGTGAAACCCTGTCTCGAAAGACCAAAAAGAAAAATGTACAATTATGTTTGCATTTTTTGGCCATCATATTATCCAGAAATATCTTGTAAGAAAATTTCACTTTACTCCCATTTTGGTTTGTAACTCCACCATAATCCAGTTTAAGTTATTTTTAGAGTTTTTCATTTTGTTGTACGAAAACATTTTAAAAATGTAAGAAAAATGGAGTTCTAGTAATAAAAGTCATGATAAAATCCTGGTTTGCTAATGCGGTTGTCAAACTGATGGAGTTAGAGTTAAACTGGGGGAGAAAGCAAAATCCAGGTAGCACGGGGAGCTTTTAAACATTTTAAGTCCCATAGATAGCAGATCTCATACCTAATGTTTTAAAAAAAGATTTATCTACTTATTTTATGTATGTACACTGGGGCTGTCTTCAGACACCCCAGAAGATGGCATCAGATATCATTATGGATGGTTGTGTGCAGTCTGCACAGTAGCTAAGAGCACTGACACTGCTCTTGAGTTCAAATCTCTGCAACCACATGGTGGCTCCTTCCTGACTTTTAAAAACTTGTTTCTAGTTACTTGCTTTAGGCTTAACTTTGAAAACACATAAAGAAAGCAAAAACTAGGCCTTGTAAATGAATTAAATTTGTAGTTTGCACAAGAAAAGAATGTGATTGTTTACAAGGTGACTGACCATTAACTTGCATGTCTTAATTATCCTTAAACAGTTTATAACAGGTTAGTAACTTTTTGTAAGATTAGGATTTTACAATATAGTTTTGGACAGACATTGCTAAGTTAATTTGGGGGGGTTCTTTTTTTTGGGGAGGGGGGGCTCCCTCTGTGTAGCCCTGGCTGTCCTGGAACTCACTCTGTAGTCCAGGCTGGCCTCAAACTCAGAAATCCTCCTGCCTCTGCCTCCCGAGTACTGGGCTGAGTTAATTTTTGTTAAACTGAGTATACCTTTATAACCTTAGAAACATCTCATCATGTAAAAATCCATCCCAGCCCAAAATACCTTGGAGATTTGCTGTTGCCTCCTTAGTCTCAAAAGAAAATATAATAAATGCAGGGTGCATTGGGAGTAAGAAATTTTATAGGTGCTCTCTTTTAGCAATAATAGTCACAGCTCTTCCTGGCTTTCCTCCCAGTCAGGTTTTCCCTACTAGTGTTTTCTAGAGACAGACATGTCAGCAGTTCAGTATTACTGTTGTGTTACAATGAAATTGGATTTTTTTAAAGAAAGTAAACGAAGCTGCAGGAGTGCCTTAAGCCTTTTTTCCACTGTTGTCACCTTTCTCTCACTATATCCATGTACTCCTGTGCCAACTGTTCCAACTTTCTTTTAACTAGACTCCATTCTCTAGTACCTCATTCCCAATGCTTCCTTGCACTCTACCCTTTCTACACTCACAGTCTGTCTGCATCATTCTTTTTCTCTCAGCTTAAGTTGCTTTCAGAGCTCAATCCATCTCTCTCCTTCATGTGCTAATTTATATATGAGGTCAGTTCATGTCAGGCATCAACCTTCCTTAAGAATATCCGTTTTGGATGAGAATGCACAAACTGAGGTTGTTCCAAAGCTATCCATTATGACGATAAAACCAATTCTTTTTTCGTCCAACCAGTAAACTGCCATCCAAATTTAAATAAAGGACAGAGTCAGTTAAAATATTCAATGACTGAGAACATTTAATACAAACGGATTGATTGGGTTTTGAGCTGCACTATCCAAAGCAAGTACAATTGTGGAATATATGGTGTCTGAGTGTGAACATGCTCTTTGTCCTTGTTAAGAGCCATCTCTAAAATCATTACAAGCAATTTCTAGATGATATTAAGATATAAGTTTTGGGGGCTGGAGAGATGGCTCAGTGGTTAAGCGCACCAATTGCTCTTCCAAAGGTCTTGAGTTCAAATCACAGCAACCACATGGTGGCTCACAACCATCCATAATGAGATCTGATGCCCTCTTCTGGAGTGTCAGAAGACAGCTACAGTGTACTTATATATAATAAATAAATAAATCTTTTTTTTTTAATTTTTTTTTTAGATTTATTTATTGGTTATATGTAAGTACACTGTAGCTGTCTTCAGACACTCCAGAAGAGGGCATCAGATCTCATTATGGATGGTTGTGAGCCACCATGTGGTTGCTGGGATTTGAACTCCAAACCTTCAGAAGAGCAGTCGGGTGCTCTTACCCATTGAGCCATCTCGCCAGCCCCAAATAAATCTTTTTTTAAAAGTATAAGTTTTGGCAAATACTTATGCAGTATTGTTTATAAAATCTTTAAAAGATTACCTTCCTTTATAGATCCCAAGTAACATGTTAATGTGACTTGCCAATTTTTAACAGGGTCAAATAAATCCCGCATTGTATTTAGTGGCAAAATAATATGTTCAGGCTCCTTATCAGTAAGAGATTATTCCTATGAGCTCTGTCCTTGCCAGTCATATTATTTAATAAGCCAATAACCTGCTCTGTTACAGATGTCCAATTTTTATATAATTTAACAGAGTTTTCAGAAAGCAACTTAAGCAAGAGTACAGGCTATTCCTCGGTAGTGATAAGCAGATAAGAGTGTACCCAATGGTATTGTTCAAAGTTACAAAGTTTGTCTTTAGATTTTTTTTACTAAAAGTTAAATGTTCATTTAAACGTCAATTTGACTATCAGAAGAAGAGAAAATCCTCCACCACGTAATAAACCCCAGCCAAGCTAGCTCATGCTATGGCAGAGGAGCCCTGTCTCACCTGTCATTCCTCAGGAGTTGCTCTCCTCCAGCCAGCCCCAGGCAGAAAGGGCTGACAGGGAGCTCTCATAGCATAGGAGCAAGTGCAGTCAGATCCTGAGAAGAGGGCAAGTCCCAAACTTGTGTCTATGCCCTGTAAGTCAAAAGCATCTCCATCTCTCTCTTTCAGTCGTTGACAGGGACTTTACTATCCCTCTTTTCATGGGCCCTGTTTGCTTAAGTCCTATGTGTATAAAGTTGCAGGTCTGTTGCTCTGAGTATTATCTTCCTTTGGCTTTTTTTTTTTTTTTTTTTTTTTGAGAAGGAGTTTTTCTGTGTAGCCCTGGCTATCATAAAGCTTGCTCTGTAGACCAGGCTGGCCTTAAACTCATAGAAATCCACCTGCCTCTGCCTTCTGAGTGCTGGAGATTAAAGACATGTGCCACCACTTCTTGGCTTATACTTTAGATCTTAACACATGTTTTAATAATTATACAAAATGCTTGGTCTCAGAAGACAGAGAAAAGCCCATATTTAGTTCTACTCTCTCACTAAGGTCATAACCCCTTCCCCTAAGCCCTTAATTTCTATTAAAGGGGAACATTTCTTACCTTCTCCTAGGGTCATGTCCCCACACTTATGTGCCTTTTGAGGGGAATCCCTTCGAGTAGATAAGTAGATAATAATAAAAATGCAGGTTTACTTTAACCTGGATTGCCAGACAGTTCATTGTTGGCATATTTAAAATAGCATATGTAGTGGCTATTCCTGGTTGTCAACTTGACAATATTTGGAATGAACTACAATCCGGAATTGGAAGGCTCACCAGTGACCCTTATCTGGAGGCTTGGAGATCCTTATCTGGATCTTGGTTTGAAGATCTTGAGCCATAGTGGCTATGGATTCCAGAAGATTGAATCTCCGAGTTTAAGGAACACACCTTTAATCTGGGCTACGCCTTTCATCTGGGATTAAAGGTGTGGTGGAACACACCTTTAATCTGGGCTCCACCTTCTGCTGGAGACAATATAAGGACATTGGAAGAAGGGAGTCTAGCTCGAGCCCTTGCTCCTTCGCCTGCTTGCTGCGTGAGACTGAGTAACTGCTAGATCCTTGGACTTCCATTCACAGCTGCGACTGAACAATTGTTGGGAATTGGGCTGCCGACTGTAAGTCATCAATAAATTCCTTTACTATCTAGAGACTATCCATAAGTTCTGTGACTCTAGAGAACCCTGACTAATACAGAAGTTGGTACCAGGAGTGGTTCTAGAGTAACAGAAGTACAAGGATGAATCTTTTAAAATTCTGGAATTGGCTTGTTGATCCACCAGCACTTTCAACTATTGAAACCTCTCCAGATTCTCTCCCTCCTGGGAGCTCAGAGAATTTTGAAGACCCATGGTTGAAACTATATTCCGAACTTAAAGAAGCTAATGCCCTTGATTTTCTTAATGAATTAGGTGATTCAGTGCACAAAGCTTTCTACAAGATGGGGAAAAAATCGAAAAATGATTTTACTGGCTGGCTGCTCTTAGTATCTGTGGAAAAAATGATGAATGAAAGGAAGGAGTTGTGTGATAAAATCGAAAGGCTCCAGACACAAGTAAACGATCTAAAAGTTGCTAAGTGTGTCCTTGAGGAGAATCTTCTCTCTTGTAGCAATAGAGCTCAAGTTGCAGAAAATCAAACAGAAACTCTCATTGTAAGGTTGGCTGAACTACAGCGAAAATTCAAGTCTCAGCCTCAGAGTGTGTCGACAGTTAAAGTAAGGGCTCTAATTGGCAAAGAATGGGATCCTACAACATGGGATGGGGATGTGTGGGAAGACCATGTTGAAGCTGAGAATTTTGAATCCTCAGATTCTCAAGGGTTTGCCCCACCTGAGGAAGTAGTACCCTCAGCCCCACCTCTTGAAATAATGCCTTCCCCACATGAGGAAATTAATTTTGCAGAGTCTGCTCACGGCCCACCAATAGTTTCTTCTAGACCTGTAACCAGACTCAAAGCAAAACAGGCTCCTAGAGGGGAGGTAGAAAGTGTAGTCCATGAGGAAATTCGCTACACTACTAAGGAGCTTAATGAGTTTGCTAATTCATTCAAGCAGAAACCTGGTGAATATGTGTGGGAATGGATTTTAAGGGTGTGGGATAAGGGTGGAAGGAACATAAAACTAGAGCAGGCTGAGTTTATTGACATGGGTCCTCTGAGTAGAGATTCTAGGTTTAATACGGAAGCTCGCATAGTTAAAAAAGGTGTCAAAAGTTTGTTTGAATGGTTGGCTGAGGTGTTTATCAAAAGATGGCCTACTGGAAATGACTTGGAGATGCCTGATATTCCATGGCTTAGTGTTGATGAAGGGATTTTAAGACTTAGGGAAATTGCAATGCTAGAGTGGATATATTGTGTAAAGCATAATTGTCCACAATGGGAAGGTCCAGAAGATATGCCTTTCACCAGCTCTATAAGACGCAAATTGGTGAGAGGGGCACCAGCACATTTGAAGGGTTTTGTTCTTTCCCTTTTCCTTGTGCCAGATCTTAGCATTGGAGATGCTTCTGCTCAATTAGATGAATTAAATTCACTGGGTTTAGTTGGATTCCGAGGTAACAAGGGCCAGGTGGCAGCATTGAATCGCCCGAGACAAGGTGATTCTAGTTATTATAATGGACAGCGTAGACAAAAGAATGTTTATAATAACATACCCAGTAATGGTCAGCACAGGAGAGGTGAAATTTATAATGGCATGACTCGGTTGGACCTTTGGTACTGGCTAACCAATCATGGTGTTTCCAGGAATGAAATACATAGGAAGCCTACTGCATATTTGTTTGATCTGTATAAGCAGAAAAATTCTCAAACAAATGAAAGAAAGGCTACATTAGATCGTGGTAAACAGCCAAATGAAAGAAAGGCTACATTAGATCGTGGTAAACAGCAATCTCGGCCAGTGAATCAATTTCCAGACTTGAGACAGTTTGCAGATCCAGAACCCCTTGAATGAAGGGGTGGCCAGGTTCCGCTGAGGAAGGATCTTGATAAGACACTCAAAGGTTTTGCTGTTACCCTTTCTCCAGTTCTTCCCCAGAGGGACCTACGGCCTTTTACAAGGGTAACTGTACACTGGGGAAACGGAAATAATCAGACTTTTCGGGGTCTGCTGGATACTGGTTCTGAGTTGACACTGATCCCAGGGGATCCCAAGAAACATTGTGGCCCTCCAGTTAAAGTAGGGGCTTATGGAGGGCAGGTGATTAATGGAGTTTTGACTGATGTCCGACTCACAGTAGGTCCAGTAGGTCCCCGGACACATCCTGTGGTGATTTCCCCAGTTCCAGAATGTATAATTGGGATAGATATACTCAGAAATTGGCAGAATTCTCATATTGGTTCCCTGAACTGTAGAGTGAGGGCTATTATGGTTGGAAAGGCCAAATGGAAGCCTTTAGAGTTGCCTCTGCCAAAGAAAATAGTGAATCAAAAACAGTATCGTATTCCTGGAGGAATTGCAGAAATTACTGCCACTATCAAGGACTTGAAAGATGCAGGGGTGGTGGTTCCCACCACATCGCCGTTTAACTCTCCTATCTGGCCAGTGCAGAAAACAGATGGATCATGGAGAATGACAGTTGATTATCGAAAACTAAATCAGGTAGTAACTCCAATTGCAGCTGCTGTACCAGATGTAGTTTCGTTACTTGAGCAAATTAACACATCTCCTGGCACCTGGTATGCGGCTATTGATCTGGCAAATGCCTTCTTCTCAGTACCTGTCCATAAGGACCACCAGAAGCAATTTGCTTTCAGTTGGCAAGGCCAACAGTATACCTTCACAGTTTTGCCTCAAGGATATATTAACTCTCCTGCCCTGTGTCATAATTTAGTTAGAAGGGATCTTGACCGTTTGGATCTTCCACAAAATATCACATTGGTGCACTATATTGATGACATTATGCTGATTGGACCAAGTGAGCAGGAAGTAGCAACCACTTTGGACTCATTGGTAACACATATGCGTATCAGAGGATGGGAAATAAATCCGACCAAAATTCAAGGACCATCTACCTCAGTGAAATTCTTAGGAGTCCAGTGGTGTGGAGCATGCAGAGATATTCCTTCTAAGGTGAAAGATAAGTTATTGCACCTGGCCCCTCCTACAACCAAGAAAGAAGCACAACGTTTAGTGGGTCTATTTGGATTTTGGAGACAACACATCCCTCACTTGGGTGTGTTACTTAGGCCTATTTACCAAGTGACTCGGAAAGCTGCTAGCTTTGTGTGGGGCCTGGAACAGGAGAAGGCCCTTCAACAGGTCCAGGCTGCTGTGCAGGCTGCTCTACCACTTGGACCATATGACCCAGCAGACCCGATGGTACTTGAGGTGTCTGTGGCTGATAGAGATGCTGTTTGGAGCCTCTGGCAGGCCCCTGTAGGTGAATCACAGAAAAGACCTTTGGGATTTTGGAGCAAAGCTCTACCATCATCTGCAGACAACTATTCTCCCTTTGAAAAACAGCTCTTGGCCTGCTATTGGGCCTTAGTGGAAACTGAACGTTTGACAATAGGACACCAAGTTACTATGCGACCTGAACTACCCATCATGAGCTGGGTACTATCAGACCCTGCAAGTCATAAAGTGGGACGCGCACAGCAGCAGTCTATTATCAAATGGAAGTGGTATATACGTGATCGGGCCAGAGCAGGTCCTGAAGGCACAAGCAAGTTACATGAAGAAGTTGCTCAAATGCCTATGGTTTCTACTCCTGTTACAATGCCATCTGCTGCCAAGCATGCACCTATAGCCTCATGGGGTGTTCCCTATGATCAACTGACCGAAGAGGAGAAGACTAGAGCCTGGTTTACTGATGGCTCTGCACGTTATGCAGGCACCACCCAGAAGTGGACAGCTGCAGCATTACAACCCCTTTCTGGGACAACCTTGAAAGACACAGGTGAAGGGAAATCTTCACAGTGGGCAGAACTTCGGGCAGTACACATGGTATTACAGTTTGTTTGTAAGAAGAAGTGGCCAGATGTACGATTATTCACTGACTCATGGGCTGTAGCCAATGGATTGGCTGGATGGTCAGGGACTTGGAAAGATCACAATTGGAAAATTGGTGAGAAAGACATCTGGGGAAGAAGTATGTGGATAGATCTCTCCAGATGGGCAAAGGATGTGAAGATATTTGTGTCCCATGTAAATGCTCACCAAAAGGTGACTTCAGCCGAGGAGGAGTTCAATAATCAAGTGGATAAGATGACCCGTTCTGTGGACAGTCAGCCTCTCTCCCCAGCCATCCCTGTCATTGCTCAATGGGCACATGAACAAAGTGGTCATGGTGGTCGAGATGGAGGTTATGCTTGGGCTCAGCAACACGGGCTTCCACTCACCAAAGCTGACCTGGCTACAGCTGCTGCTGATTGCCAGATCTGCCAACAGCAGAAACCAACACTGAGCCCCAGATATGGCACCATTCCTCGAGGTGACCAGCCAGCAACCTGGTGGCAGGTTGACTACATTGGACCACTTCCTTCATGGAAAGGACAGCGTTTTGTTCTTACTGGAGTAGATACTTATTCTGGTTATGGATTTGCCTTTCCTGCACGTAATGCCTCTGCTAAAACCACCATTCACGGATTGACAGAATGCCTCATCTATCGTCATGGTATTCCACACAGTATTGCTTCTGACCAAGGAACTCATTTCACAGCCAGAGAAGTTCGACAGTGGGCCCACGATCATGGAATACACTGGTCTTACCACATTCCCCATCATCCTGAAGCAGCTGGGCTGATAGAAAGATGGAATGGCCTTTTGAAGACGCAGTTACAGCGCCAATTAGGTGGTAACAGCTTGGAAGGCTGGGGTAGAGTTCTTCAGAAGGCAGTATATGCTTTGAATCAGCGCTCGATATATGGTACAGTTTCACCCATAGCCAGGATTCATGGGTCCAGGAATCAAGGGGTGGAAAATGGAATAGTTCCACTTACTATCACTCCTAGTGACCCTCTAGGAAAATTTTTGCTTCCTGTCCCCATAACTCTAGGTTCTGCTGGCCTAGAAGTTTTGGCTCCAGAAAGGGGAGTGCTCCTACCAGGAGCTACAACAAACATTCCATTGAACTGGAAGCTCAGACTTCCCCCTGGTCATTTTGGGCTTCTAATGCCCTTAAACCAACAGGCTAAAAAAGGAATAACAGTGTTAGGAGGGGTGATAGATCCAGATTACCATGGGGAAATTGGATTACCTCTTCACAATGGTGGTAAGCAAGATTATGTCTGGAGTGTAGGAGATCCCTTAGGGCGTCTCTTAGTACTACCATGTCCTGTGATTAAAGTCAATGGGAAACTACAACAGCCTAATCCAAGCAGGATGACAAAGGACGAAGACCCATCAGGAATGAAGGTATGGGTCAATCCTCCAGGAAAAGAGCCAAGACCTGCTGAGGTGCTGGCTGAAGGTGAAGGAAATACAGAATGGGTAGTAGAGGAAGGTAGTTATAAATACCAATTAAGGCCACGTAACCAGTTGCAGAAACGAGGATTATAAAGTAATATGAATGCCCATTGTAAATTTACTAATGCGTTTGCGATTGTACGAGGGATAGTTATATCATGTTAGGCGTATTTACAACCTTGTTATTGTTTCATGTGAACATGAGATATTATTTGTGTCAAGTTGACAAGGGGTGGATTGTAGTGGCTATTCCTGGTTGTCAACTTGACAATATTTGGAATGAACTACAATCCGGAATTGGAAGGCTCACCAGTGACCCTTATCTGGAGGCTTGGAGATCCTTATCTGGATCTTGGTTTGAAGATCTTGAGCCATAGTGGCTATGGATTCCAGAAGATTGAATCTCCGAGTTTAAGGAACACACCTTTAATTTGGGCTACGCCTTTCATCTGGGATTAAAGGTGTGGTGGAACACACCTTTAATCTGGGCTCCACCTTCTGCTGGAGACAATATAAGGACATTGGAAGAAGGGAGTCTAGCTCGAGCCCTTGCTCCTTCGCCTGCTTGCTGCGTGAGACTGAGTAACTGCTAGATCCTTGGACTTCCATTCACAGCTGCGACTGAACAATTGTTGGGAATTGGGCTGCCGACTGTAAGTCATCAATAAATTCCTTTACTATCTAGAGACTATCCATAAGTTCTGTGACTCTAGAGAACCCTGACTAATACAGCATACAACTGGGGAAAAGGTTTCCAGGCAACAATCAGTCCAATTGCAGGTGTACAACAAGGCTTAAGGTGTGTCTATATAGAAACTCTTTTACCAACTACATGTGAGTGATTAGGTGGGTTCTATAGCTAAAAGACCTAGTGTGGTCTATGACTTAAAGCAAAAAGTCAGCAGACCATAAAGTATATGTGTCATCTCATTTAGATAGGTAATGGTCTAGGGAGGTAAAAGTCTGGAATAACCACTCTGGGGAATTTAGGTGAGGTTGGCCTCTGTAGCAAAAGACAGATGAGATCTGTCTCTACAGATAACAAAAAGGTGGGTGAGGTCTGTCTCTACAGATAACAAAAAGGTGGTGAGGTCTGTCTCTACAGAGAGCAAAAATCGTCACCAGGTCTTTAACAAAATCCACACTCAGCTTTCTGGATGGAATGCAGGCATTTTATTTTTTTACCACCTGCATTAAGGAGAAACCCTTCCTGCTTAACATTCCCTGTTCTTAGTGCTTCGGACCTCTGTGCCTTCCTCCAGGTTCCCTGTACTCCTTCAGGTTCCCAGAGTCAAACTGTACCTTTACTGCTACCCTTCTTGGGAAACACTAACTGGAACTTTAGGAAACAATCTTTACAAGTTTAGAGGTGTCTCTCTGATGCTAAGTCATCATTTAACAATGCAAATTGTCTTTCTGACACTCCCAGTTTCCTGTGCCCTCATTTCATTATTTTCCATGTCAACCTCAGTCCCTGTGATCTGGACCCACTGCACACAACTTTCTTCCCAATGTGAAGGCATGTGCTCTGGTCTCCTCAATGAAAGGGGTATCTATAGGATGCCATGACCTGCACAGCTTTAAGATTGACCTGATTAGGGCGAAGGAGAAACCTGATCTGTGGATCACTCTGCCTCTTGCACAACTTTACCAAGCTTGAATTGTCCTAAATATCAGCACAAACCAGATGGTGGTGGCACGGGCCTTTAATTATTTTGATCCCACACTCAGGAGGCAATGTCTATGAGTTCTAGACTAACCTGGACTACAGAGCCAGTTCCAAGACAGCCTGAGCTACACAGAAAAACTCTGTTTCAAAATCTTCATCAAACACCCCCAGAAAAGATCAGAACAAAGCACTTGAATGGCTCATATCTGGAACTCCCCTCGGAATTTCCTGGAGTTCAGTGTCACCCTGATATTTAGAGTGGGACTGTCTCAAAAATAAACACAGAAACTACAGACTCAAAAAAAAGGGTGGGGGGCTGGAGAGATGGGTCAGCGGTTAAGAGCACTGGCTGTTCTTCCAGAGGTCCTGAGTTCAGTTCCCAGCAACCACATGGTGGCTCACAACCATCTACAGGGGAAGCCAGGCAGATGTATATGCAGCAGAGCACTCATATATTAAATAAAATAATGTTTAAAAAAATGATTTGACATGAGCAACACACACTGAAGGTTAGCTGGCCCTTGAGTTGCTGAGCCAGCAGGTTCTCTGTGAATTGGCCAAGCAGGGTTATGTAGGAAGTCCTTATCTCAAAAAAGAAAAAAAAAAATTCAGTAAACTAAGAAACATACAAATGGCACATTGAGGTGAACTCAAGGCTAGACTCTGCTGAGTGAGATAGAGTGTCCTAATGAAGCTAAGGAATTTACCTCATCTGAACAAGTTACCATGTCTCTAGATCCCAGCAGGAGTAAAGAGTGACTCTAAGGGGGATCTAGGCTCCAAAGTCCTGAGGGTTTCTCTGGCTGCTCTGACTATTTATATCTTTCCACTGAACCACCCCCTTTGTAGCCATACTTTGTAGCTTGTAGTACTTTGTATGTAAGTATAGTTTTGCTGTCTTCAGACACACCAGAAGTGGGCATCAGATCTCATTACAGATGGTTGTGAGCCACCATGTGATTGCTGGGAATTGAACTCAGGACCTCTGGAAGAGCAGCCAGTGCTCTTAACCACTGAGCCATCTCTCCAGCACTTGTTATTAGTTTTAATCCCGAGAATATAAAGAAATATTCAGTGTGCCATCTTGTGATGCTGTTATCCCTGGCTATTGACTGAGGATGAACTAGGTTCCTTTGGGGTCACTGAATCATCACATATGTGTTCCATGGCAGGACACTCAAACCAACAAGTGACTGCAGCCTCCATTACTATAGAGGGCTGTTGGCTGCAGTGCTTAGTCTGAAACTCTTAAGGTTGCTAAGGACCATTAGAGTCACGGGTCCCTTAATCTGCCACTGTCTTCCTGTCCTAGGAGGTGAGGGATAAGATTTCTCGACCCTCACCATGCTGGTCCATATGGAATCCTAGATGGTCCATAGAACTGATAGCATCAAATGTGCCACCACTAAGTGACAGATATTAGAGAAGTGGAAAGTCTAGAAACACTTTGGTCACCTGTTCTTAAAGAAAGTCATCCTCTGACTTTCACTGCACACAAGGGCCATCTAGGACTCCATGTGGATGATCAGGGTAAGGGGACAGTACTCAGATCCTTCATTCCTTGGGACTAGAAATAAGTTATTGTTAGGGAACCTGTGACTCAAATGATGTTTAAGAGCCTTAAGAATCTCAGACTAGATATTGCAGCCTTCAGCCATCTACAGTGATGGAGGCTGCAGTCATTTTCTGGTTGAAATGTCCTGCCATCTGGTTCAAATTTATGACCCCCAAGGAACACAGCCCATCTTCAGCCAGTATCTAGGGATGACAGGAGCCCAAGTTGTCACATAGAACATTCCTTTTGTCTCTACAGATTAGAACTATTAACAATTTGTGTGAGATACAGAAATAAAATAAAAACAAATGTTGACATTTGGAGTTGAGATGAGATGGGAGCATGGTTGTTTAGGCTTGCAAGGTGAAAACAATGAGACCGGGTGTTCAATGTCAGCTGGGGCAGAATAAGGAGATCCAGGCAAGTGTGCATCATATGTGATCCTGTCTTGATGAGAATGGGGTCAAAGAACAGGACACTCAGTTCTAGGGAATGACTACTACAGAATCTTGGTCTTAAAGAGCCCATCTGAGAGAGGGCTTCTGGGTGTGTGGGACTGCTTGGGGAGCATGCAGCAATGGCTGGAGGTATCTTTCTGACTCTTCCCACACGCATGGCAAGAGGGTCCAATCTGTTTTATAGAGTAAAAAGAAGTAGTAGAAGACAACTTTGTGGTTATCTCTCTGAGGAAGTACCCTTTTATATTTTTGTTTGCTTGTTTTTGTTTGGCTGGTTGGGTTTTTTTTTTTTTTTTTTTTTTTTTTAGATAGGGACTGTGCATATAGCTCTGGCTATCCTGGAATTCCTTATGTAGTCAAAGACAACCTTGAATATCTGGAGATCTACCTATTGTACCTGCTGCATGCTAAAATTAAAGGTGCACTGCCACACCTGGAAGAAAAGTTATGCCTAGCTGGCCAGAAGCCCTGGATAGTGATCTCAACATTGTGAAATAGTCACCTAAGAAAAGGATGGAAAGGAAGATCCCATGGAGAAAGTGAAGCTGGTGTCTGGGGTATTGAAAAAGAACAGACTGCATCCTGCTGGCTCCTCTATGTTCTGAGAAAGCATTAGGTATGGAAACTGAAGGAGCTTATAGGGGAAAGTGCATGAGAATGTCAAGGTGTAGCTAGGTTCCAGGAATTCTCCTGCTGCAGACTTTTGAGCAGCAACTACATATTCCTGGCGAACATCTGACTAAACTATTATCTCCATGGAATTTCAGATCTACACAATGTAATCTCAAAAGACAAAAGAGAACAAAAAGCTAAATGATTATTGGGTGCTGGGGAGTTTCCAGTGGTTGAGAGCTCTGACTATTCTTCCAAAGGATCCCTATCTACCATATTCTTTTTTTTTTTTTTTTTTTTTTTTTGGTTTTTATAGACAGGGTTTATCTGTGTAGCCCTGGCTGTCCTGGAACTCACTCTGTAGACCTGGCTGGCCTCGAACTCAGAAATTCACCTGCCTCTGCCTCCCAAGTGCTGGGATTAAAGGCGTATACCACCAGGCCCGGCTCTATCTAACATATTCTTATGGTTGCTCACAACCACAGAAGTTTGCAACTCCAGCCCCAGGGACCAGGAATGAAAACACTCAACCTCCTAAAGCAAAATAAAAAAAATTAAAAGGTAAATCAGTATCACCAATAAAAGTTTCTCCCTCTCTTTTCTTTTTTTTTTAAAGATTTACCCAATCATTATATGTAAGTACACTGCAGCTGTCTTCAGACACTCAAGAAGAGGGAGTCAGATCTCGTTACGGATGGTTGTGAGCCACCATGTGGTTGCTGGGATTTGAACTCTGGACCTTCGGAAGAGCAGTCGGGTGCTCTAACCCACTGAGCCATCTCACCAGCCCCAGTTTCTCCCTTTCTATTTCGTTGAGATCTATTTTAGTTTTAACTTATGTACCGTGTGTTTCTGAATGTCTGGGTGTGCCCATGAGTGCAGTAGGCAGCAGAGGCCAGAAGAGAATGGTAGATCCCCTTGAGGTGGAGTTATAGGTTGTTGTGAGTCATCAACCTAGGTGTTGGGAACTGAACTTGCATCCTCTGCAAGAGAAATTAGTGGCCTTAACTACTCTCCAGCGTCAGGGTTTTCTTTTTAAAAGTGTGATACCATCAAATAGAAAATTCTTAGCCGGGCGTGGTGGCACACGCCTTTAATCCCAGCACTCTGGAGGCAGGGGCAGGCAGATCTCTGAGTTTGAGGGCAGCCTGGTCTACAAAGTGAGTTCCAGGACAGCCAGGGCTATACAGAGAAACCCTGTCTCGAAAAAAAAAAAGAAAGAAAGAAAGAAAGAAAGAAAGAAAGAAAGAAAGAAAGAAAGAAAGAAAGAAAGAAAGAAAGAAGGAAAGAAGGAAGGAAGGAAGGAAGGAAGGAAGGAAGGAAGGAAGGAAGGAAGGAAGGAAGGAAATTCTTGAATGATGTAATTATAACAGGTTCATCTGGTTTTCCCAGGTGAGAAAAATCAGGGCTGGATGTGCTAGCTCATGCCTGTGATATCAGCATTTTGGAAGCTAAAGGCAGGATAATCAGGAGTCCCAGACCAATTTTAGCTGCATAAGGATTCTGAAGACAGCCTGAATACACGGTATCTTATCACATGAAAGAAACAAAACAACTATTTAGGATTGTTCTTAGCTCCTTTTTAGTTCTTATTCCTTTTTAGACTATTTGGCTAGCACTCAAGAACCCTAGGTCTGATTTACTGCAAGAAACACTGTATACAGTGAGTGTGGTGGTCCCCAGCTGAAATTCAAGCTTTCAGGACCCGAAGGCAGGAGGATCAGAAGTTCAAGATCCTACTTGGCAGGACAGGGAGTTTGAGATCAGCCTAGGAATCACCAGACTCACATCAGGGGAAATTGGGAGCCCTAGAGAGATAGATGAGTGATTAAGAGCACTGGCAGCTCTTGCAGGAGTCCCAGATTCAGTACCAGCACTTCAATGGTGGCTCATGACCATCTGTAACTCTATTCAGTTACAAGGTTATCTTACCCTGTGCTCTGGACTCTTCTGGCTCTGTAGACATGTGGTACACTGAAATGCATGCAGACTAACACCCACACACTTGTGGTTAAAATAAATATTTACAAAAGAAAAATTAAGTATTTTGTAATATTTTATCCTGTAATCATAATGCATAATTATATAACAATAATAAAATGCATAATAAATGGAATAATTTAACAAAACTATGATGTTACAGAATAAAAGAAGTGCTGGCCTACTGTAAAAAGGGATGTACATCCAAACTTCTCATGTCCCCCACCTTGCTCTATTTCACATTCGTGGCCATTTTTTTTATTAGTTTTTTATTAGTTGCTGTTACATGCACGTAAGTATATGTGTATACGTATTTGTTCTAACATACTGTATTAGCGTATTACTCCTGTATTTTTTCAGGGCTGACCATTTTGTATTCATATAACCAAATGGTGTGTTCTTGCCTAGGAAAGATTATTGGTCTACTTTCTGTATTCCTTAGTTCTTTGTGTAGGGTTGGGGCCTGTAATTTTTCTTCTGGCTACTGTGGCATGTGTGCTGTTCTTGTTCAGCTCATGATTAGGTAACAACACTTGTGGGAGCTTAAGGGTGTACCTTCTTGCATTCCTAGGAGACACAGTCTCACAGTTAGTTAACTTCCTGATCCTCTGGCGCTCCCAATCTTTCCACCCCATTTTCTGCAATGCTTCCTGAGCTGTAGGAGGTAGGGTGATTTTTAGACATATCCACTGGGACTCAACTAAGCAACTTTGTCTTTTGAATAACAAAACCTGTCTAAAGCCTGTCTAGCACTCACAGCATGCCCTTATGCCTCCTATTAGGCTCTGTCAGTGTTGA
Source organism: Mus musculus (assembly GCF_000001635.26). Taxonomy (NCBI): domain Eukaryota; kingdom Metazoa; phylum Chordata; class Mammalia; order Rodentia; family Muridae; genus Mus; species Mus musculus. Next base: position 143,999,871 of record NC_000070.6, on the reverse strand, counting down.
TGTGACATAATTATATTAAATGTCAAATACTATATCATGTGTCCATTGTAATGGAATTGTGCCTCAAGTGTCCCTATCCTAGGAATCATCACATTTCTTAGTTAGACTTCTGCTGCTAGCATGGATTTTGAAGCGTCTTCCACACTGTGTTATGCTTTATGGAAGTCAGCACATAACCACAATGGTATTTAGCACAGGACTTTTAAGCTTTCTTTCTTTCCTTCCTTTCTTTTTTTTTTTAACCTATTTTACTCCATGTATTATTGAATGAGAGAGACAGAGGCAGAGAGATATTTGAGTGTGAGAATCTCATCACCCAAACATCATGGAGTTCCTGACTGGATGTGAGGATACCCTCTGCCTTGAGTCAACTGTTGTGTGAAATAAAACTTTCACTCAGTGTTTAGGCTGGATTCAATCTTACAGCAATCCTTCTTCAATGTCCTCAATTCTGAGACATAATCTTATGGCACAATCCTGCTTAACTTCCATGAATTGTTTTGTTTTTGTTTTTGTTTTTGTTTTGTTTTTTTGTTTTTGTTTTTGGAGACAGGGTTTCTCTGTATAGCCCTGGCTGTCCTGGAATTCACTTTGTAGACCAGGCTGGACTCAAACTCAGAAATCCGCCTGCCTCTGCCTCTGAAGCCATGATTTTTTTTAAATCTATTTACTTATTTACTTATTTGGGAGGACAGTCATGGGAGACAGACATTGAGGCGGGAGAAGATCCAGGGGAGCTTTTTCCAAGCATGTGGGTTCCTGTAAATGAACTTAGATAGTTAGGCTTAATGTCAACACCATTTCCAATTGTGCCTTTTCACAAGATACATGGCTCCCTGGTTAAATGAAAAAATTAGTTATTTTGTTTTGTTTTTAAGTTTGAGACAGAATACCATTGTGATGCACAGTGGCTGGGTGACACTTGCCTGTGTAGATTCAGAGATTCTTTTGCTCCTGCCTCCCAAGTGTTAAAATTTAAGGCATGAACCACTATACCCTGCTCACTACTCAGTCACAATTTCCTCTTTTTTGGCCAGTACCCAGGCTGATTCTTTCTCCGACACTGACACTACCCTTTAGGGCACCAAGGACAGCTTCTCCCTCAGTGCCCACTTTCTTTGTTTTGGTTTGGATTTACATGAGATTAGAAAAAATGATGGCGTGACTGGAGAAGTGGCTCAGCGGTTAAGAGCACAGACTGCTCTTCCAAAGGTTCTGAGTTCAAATCCCAGCAACCACATGGTGACTCACAACCACCTGTAATGAGATCTGATGCCCTCTTCTGGTGCATCTGAAGACAGCTACAGTGTACTTAAATAAAATAATAAATGAATCGAAAGAAAGAAAGAAAGAAAGAAAGAAAGAAAGAAAGAAAGAAAGAAAGAAAGAAAGAAAGAAAGAAAGAAAGAAAGAAAGAAAGAAAGAAAGAAAGATGGATTGGTGTTTATTAGCTCAAGCTGTCCTCAATCTTGCTGTGTAGCTCAAGACTTTGAATGGACCTGTCTGGCATCCTCCAGCCTCTGCCTTCTCAAACTATCACAGCTGATGACTGACAGAGCATCAGGCTCAGCCTTGATGAGAACTCCAAAACACATTCACAGTTGTGGAAATATTAACTTCCAGTTTATTTTTTCTAAAGGTTTCTCTATTTTTTTTTTTTTTTTTGAGACAGGGTTTCTCTGTATAGCCCTGGCTGTCCTGGAACTCACTTTGTAGACCAGGCTGGCCTCGAACTCAGAAATCCGCCTGCCTCTGCTGGGATTAAAAGTGTGCACCACCACGCCCGGTTTAAAGGTTTCTCTGTTATCAGGCCCAGATTAAATGCTGACCTAACCTCAGACAATGTGAGTCACTTATGAGTATAATTCAGCCAGTTGTGCTGGATCAAAACAGTAATCTTCTCAGAAAGAAGAGGAAGAAGGATTGCTGAGAGTCCAAATCAAGATTATCTACAGAGTAAGACACTGTCACAGAAGTAAATTACAACTCAAGTATATAAATAAGCAAATAACTGAACAAATTAAAAAATAAATAAACGAATCAGTGCTTTGTTATGAATTCATCCATCCCAGAGTCAGGGTTTTGTTCGTTCATTTCTTCTTTCTTCCAGGGAGCTTTGGTTTAGTGACTACTGAGAAAGAAATTCCACATAAGATTAAGTGGGTGGAGCAAAGCCATCCAATCAGATAGCAGCTTTTGTTTGTGGTGGAGCTGATAAAGGGCAAGAGGAAAATATTCTGTAAATGTGCGCCATTGGAGCCATAGAAGACAGTCAGATCCCTTTAGCCTGCCACCTGGGTTCTGATCAGGTAAGTCCTTAGCCTAGGCCAGGACACCCTAAGTGGTTCTGAGACATTTTAGATATAAGACTGCACAGGTCATCCTGGAATTTGTCTCTTCACATGGACATTGGGCTCCATTCAAAATTCAGGTCTGCTTTCACCTCCAATATTCTCTGCTTCTCTGGTTGAATTTCAAGTGTTGAGACAGGGCCTCACAGTGTTGTACACGCTCTCTCAGACCTGGCCAGATGGTAGCTGCACTGGACTGGGAATCAAGGTCCTCTTGTCTGAGCTCCCTGAGTGCTGGACTGACCTGCGTATTCCTCCATATTGTTATTCCCATCAAGTGATTGTCTTGTGCTTTGTTGGTTTTTGAGACAAGGCCTCATTCAGGAGACCACGAACCTTTGAATTCCCAGCAGACCTGCTTCAGCCTACCAACATCTGGGATTCCTGGGTGGGGAGACAGTCACTGTCTTGAATTATGATTTGCTTGGTGCACATTAGAACTTGTTTCTTTGCTTTTAGAACTACATTCTGGTTCAATAGTACGCGTTAGCCTCAAGCATGCAGGAATTTACTGGATTCGTCCTCATGAGTGTAAAGATTAAAATCCTAAATGTATTTAAGAACTCCTCTCCTTGTTTGGAGTCAGGTTAACAATATAGAATGCAGTGTCTAGAAAGCATATGTGGCACAGGATGACCTTGAACTATCTCCCAGCCTCTGCTTCCTGATTATTATGATAATGGAGTAACTAACATGTGTTCATTTTAAATTTTTTTAGACTTTTTATTTGGGATGAAATCTCATTTGGTCATAAACTCTCTTGGGGTAACTTTGACTGTCAATCCCTCTTTGCACATCAGAAGAAATGGGAATGTAGGACATGGGCCTGTTTCTTCATATCTACCTTTTAAAGTCGTATTTTGTAGCCCATGCTGGCCTTCACATCAGTAGGTGACCCAGGTTGACTTGAATATATGGTATTCTCAGTTACAACTCCTCAGTGTTGGATTCTAGGTATTTTCCAGGATAAAATAGTGATAGGAATGAAAGCCTGGTGTTTTGCATTCCAGGCAATCACTCTAAGTAACTCAACTATGTCTTAAGACCCCGGTTTTAAAATTCTCTCCAAGGATTGGAGAGGTGGCCCAGCAGATGAGACACCACACTGGCTTCTCTTCCAGGAGTCCTGGTTTCCTTTGCCAGTACCCATGTCAGACCACAGACATGTACAATGCATCTTAATCTCTCTGCTTACCTCCTGGGCACTGCACGGAAATAGTGCTCAGACATACATGCAGTCCTAATATCCATACACACAAAATAAATAGCATTTTAAAAATTTGAAATAAAATTTCCTCAAAAGGCAAGTTGGAATTTTTTGTTCTTATGTTAGTTTTGGTTTAGTTAAGTTTTAGTGGGAAATGACTGGTAGGCTATAATTTTAGTTTTCATTTGTTCAGTAGTGTGAGGGTTTTGAGATAGGATTTCATCGAGCCCTGGCTGGTCTTATACATCTGGTCTTCTAGCTTTTTCCCCGTTTCTCTGCTGTGTTAGGATTTCAGTTATGGCCTTGTTGTAATGTAGCTTATTTGTAATCCCATGAATTATCCTTCATGGGTTGCAGTTTTGTGGTTTAATTGAAATGATTATGTTTTTTGAGACATGGTTTCTCTGTATAGCCCTGGCTGTCCTGGAACTCAACTCTGTGGACCAACAGGCTGGCTTCAAACTCACAGATCCAGCTACTTCTGCTTTCCAAAGGCTGGGATTAAAGGTGTGTGCTGACACTGTCCAGCTAATTGAAATTATTTTTGGCAGTATCCTATACACAAGCCTGGGAACAGTTTTGTTAGAAGGGTCCACAAGACACAGTGATTTGGGGGACTGTGATATGGGAATGCAGTTGCTTCAGCCTGGTCAATTGACAAGTTCACTACTAAAACAGACAAAATGGTGGCAGGTGGGCTTCTCACACACTCTTAGGATCATGTCCCTAGGGATATTATCCCCTGTTCCAGGATAGTCTGGGGCACATAATTAACCTTTATATATAAAACGAAAGGGAAGAATTGAGTTGAATGCAACTCTGGTTGAGTACTTGCCTAGCATGGGTCAGGATCAAGACCCTGCACCGAACAACCTCCATCAGAAACAGACTCATCAATCCATATCATTCATTCTTGCTTGTTTTTGTTGTTTTCAAAAGCTCTTTAACTAGACTGACCTGACACTCAAAGTGAAGACTAGATAGAATACATGGCATCCTCCTGCCTCTGCCTCTAAAGTCTTGAAATTTCTGGTTTTGCTGACAAGCTTGACATCCATTTAGTATTTGAAAGGCAAACGTTTGAATAAAGAACAAGTTGAGCAATAAGGTGGCACCATATTGGCTAGTGTCCAATTCTAGGGTCTTTAAGAGTGAGTTCAAGTCTAGCCAGGGCTACATAGTCAAACCCTGTCTCAATAGAAACAAATAAGCTGCTAAAAGACAGACAAGACCCCCTACACACTTCCAATGTGCTCTGTGCGCCAAAGTAGTATGACATAGCTAGGCTCCTTGAACCTGGCTCTAAAACTTTGAAAATAAAAAGTAAGCTGGGTGTGGTGGTGAATTCTTTAATCACAGCACTTGAGAGGCAGAGGCAGGTAGATCTCTGAGTTCAAGGGCAGTCTGGCCCAAAAAGTCAGTTCCTGGACAACCAGGGCTGTTACCCCGAGATACAGTCTTGAAAAATGAAGCAAAGGAAAGGGAGAGAGAAGCAATTTCACCAATTCATAGATTTTTTTCCCTGTCTTTGCCAGGATCAATTCGTTGAAAGCAGAATACGGGTTAATTTGGCATATAGCTTTTTTCCATCCTCTCTGAAAGGTGGTTAATATTGTTTTTGCTATAAGGAATGGGGCTCTGTTTTGTTTTGTTTTTTTTCCTGGATGCTCCTTTCCAAAGGGATATCGGATTCAGAGTAGCAAAGTTTGGAAATGGATGGGACAATGGTGAACATGAATGATTGAGAGAGGCTCCACATGCTGCCCATAAGGGGAGGTTGCTTTTGAGACCACCAAATAGTGAGTGGAATGGAGTAAATTCGGGTCTCTAACGTGGTCACCATGGAAACAGGTGCTGAAGAGTTAAACTCCTCATAAGAGAGACCCTGAAAACACATTCTCTTCTGAATTTTCTCCAGGATCATCTCCCTAAAGATCCATCAGAATGGACTTGGAAGCCCCACCCACACTCCTGCAGCTGGCTGCACAGTGCACAGTGAGGAAGGAGGTGCTGACCATCTCTGTTCTGCAGAACCTACCAATGAAGCTCTTTCCACCACTATTCAAGGAGGCTGACATTCTGAGAAAAGCAAAGATGATTAAACTCCTGGTGGAGTACTGGCCCTATCCTAGCCTTCTTGTTGGGTTGCTGATAGATAAAACCAACTTGGAGACTTTCCAGGCTATACTGGAGGGAGTTGGCACATGGCTGAAACGGAAGTATCGTCCCAGGTAAGCCAAATACCAGGTATGGAAATCTGGGTTTAGAAGAATGAGGTGAAAAGTGGATTAGAGGCTTTGGTCTCAGAGACCTATAGGGGCCTGGAAAGCTTTTGAGTCCTTGTAACAAATTAAATATGAGATACAGGTTTGTGCAGATACCCCTGTGTCTCCACCGGGTAATAGAAATAGGAGCTGACATGCTGGGAGGTGGTGGCACACACCTTTAATCCCAGCACTTGGTAGATCAAGGCAGGTGAATATCTGAATTTGAGGCCAGCCTAGTCTATAGACCTACAGAGGCAGGGATACACAGAGAAATCTTGTCTTAAAAAACTAACAAACAAAAAGAAATAAGAGCTGACAGAAATCCAAGGCAACTGAGTGTAGAGAAACAGGGCTGGTCTCCAGATGTGGTTCAGGTAAAGTGCACCTGCTTGGCAAGCTAGAGGTTGTTTTGGAGACCCAGTACTGAAAACCATGAGTATATAGAAGATAGCAGAGCAGGGGACAAATAGCATCAGAGATGATGAAAAACAGTATTGGGTCTTGATTTCCCTTCTGACCCATCTCCTGTTTTATCCATAGGATGGGGAAGCTTCAAGTGGTTGACTTGAGGAATGGACACCATGACTTCTGGGATATGCTGGCTGGAAGAGAGGGTGGAGATCAGTTAGTAGAAACTATGCCTGAGAAGCAAGAAGTGGAGGGCCACTCAAGGAGGCAGCGTTTGAGGGTGTTCAGTGACCTTTCCTTCAAGTCTTCTCGGCATGAAGATAAACAGCAAACACATTTGTTGCAGTGGGCAAAGGACAGAGAGGGTTTCTTGCATCTGTGCTGCGAGAAGTTGGAAATTGGAGCATTAGGAGTGTCCAAGGTCAAGAAGGTGTTAAAGCTTTTACAGCCAGAGTTCATCAAGGAGTTGGAACTGAATACAGTGGGGAATCTGTCCAAATTGACAAAACTTGTACCTTGCATCAGCAAGATGAGAAATCTTCAGAAACTCATGCTAGTACGCATCTTTGGAAGACATACTTACACCCCCTTGGAAGAGAGGAACGTCACCAAGATCCTTTCTTTGTTCCCCAAACTCAGCTATCTCCAGCATCTCACTATTGATGATGTCTATTTTCTCAGAGACCACATGAATGAGTTGTTCAGGTAAGAAAGGATGAAGTACTGTTGCTGTTACCAGAGCAAACTTCTTTTTTACATAAGAGAGTAGTGGGCACTAATATCTGCAGGCCACTGTACATTTTAAGATGAACATGTAAGCATAATCTTGTTCCATGTGAACTGAATCAGGGCTCATGTGACCACTCACAAATCTGAGCAATGAAGTGGGGTAGATTGTACGGAGAGAGCTGCCATGGTAGAAGACCAGTATTGTGAGTCGTATCTAGTGAGGTTTCCTCAACAGCAATCCTATCTGATCTAATGTGAAGAAATGGGAAAGAGAAGAGGCCCCTGTATAGGGAGGGCTCAGATCTGCAGTTTCCCAGGTGAGCTCTGTGTTTCCATTAGATCTGGAAGAACAGACCCTTGCCTTCCCCTAATTCCTAAACACTATACGGCTCCCTGTCTCTTTATCTCTTCACTCTTTATTATTATTATTATTATTATTATTATTATTATTATTATTATTATTATATATTCTCTTTATATACATTTCAAATGCTATCCCGAAAGCTCCCTATACCCTCTCTCCGCCCTGCTCCCCTGCCCACCCGCTCCTGTTTCTTGGCCCTGAAGCTGGAAAGAACCTCTTCACTCTTTAACCCTGACCATCCACCCCAGCCTTTGCATTCCCTGATCCACTTAAGTCAATGATTCTTTAGGAGGTATCTTGATATATGATTATGGATTCTAAATTTCCTCTTCCTTTGGGCTCTCTTAACCTAGTTGGTAACTCTAAGTCCCTGCTTGTCACTGAAGACTAAGATTGGTGGCTGTGGAATGAGCCAGTCCCACCATGAAGGTAATACCCTCATGTCAAAATAGCTTGAGTAAGCCAACTCCCAACAGGTTACACTGGATGCCATCCCAAGATCACTTTGACCCCAACCATGTGATCTCTCCCTAGGTACCTGGAGGCTCCCTTGTTGTCCCTGACCATCACTCTGTGCCAGATCTCTCAGTCAGACTTGGAGTCATTTTCCCAGCATTGGAACTACGGTCAGCTTAAACATCTGTGCTTGAAAGGTGTCTCTTTATCTACATTGAATGTCACACCTCTCAAATTTTTCTTAGAGAGTGTTGCAGATACTCTGCAGACTCTAGAATTAGAAGACTGTAGGATGAAGGACTCTCACCTCAGGATCCTTCTGCCTGCCTTGACCAAATGCACCCGTCTCACTAGCATCAATTTTTATGACAATAACATCTCCAGGGATGTTCTGCAGGATCTTCTGCACCGCACAGCCAACATGAGCCAGCTGACCATGGAACTGTACCCTGCCCCAGTAGAGGTCTATAATGAGTGGAGTTATGTTCAAGTAGAGAGATTTTCTCAGCTTTGTGCTGAGCTCATGAACACACTCATAACTGTAAGACGGCCCAAGTCAGTCTGCTTTGGTACCTATTCCTGTTATGACTGCGATACACATTGTATCTATGGAAATCAGACCACATTTTGTGAATGCTTGGAGTAACAACAGGAATACTCCTGTGTACTAAGAAATGAATTCCTAGGGACTGGTCTCTTGTCCAGAGGGCCCAGAACACATGGTTTTGGTCATTTCTCAGTATGATGCAAACAATGGTCCAAACTCCTGTCAGGACAGTCTTCTTCACTGGCTTTCTCCTAATTATGAAGCCATTGTCAGATCCTGAGAACCTGATATTCTCTCTGTGGTATGCTCAATTAATTGGTTCTCAAGATTATAGTTAGGACAGTTCTTTGACTGTACACAGAGATGGAGGGATACTGTGTTGTCTAAGCTTTTGTTCCATAAGAACTCTCAACGTGGCCAGGCAGTGGTGGCACACGCCTTTAATCCCAGCACTTGAGAGGCAGAGGCAGGCAGATTTCTGAGTTCAAGGCCAGCCTGGTCTTCAAAGTGAGTTCCAGGACAGCCAGAGCTATACAGAGAAAGCCAGGGCTATACAGAGAAGCCCAAAAACCAAAAAACAACAAACAAGAACCAAAAGAAAAACAAACCAAAACAACAACAACAACAACAACAACAACAACAAAAGAACAGGTAATAAATAAAGCTTTTCTGACATTCTCATTTTTGCATCTGCCTGTGAGTCATGTATCTTCAAGGTAGCAGTATGCAAAGCCAAAGCTTGAGAAAGGGAGTTTTGGTGAATAAGCAGCAGATTGCAGTTCAGGGTAGTCAAGCTAGTAGATGTGAGGACATCAAAGATAGCTGAAGCAGAAGAAAACAATGGACAGCAAAGGGATGAAGGCCTAGCAACATTTTTAATCTTTTTTATTTCTCATGATGCATTGTAGCTTAGGCTGGATTTGACCTCCTCACTCATTATCTTATCCACACTTACAGATTCAAGAGGTCACTAACAGATACCTCCAAGGTCATCTTGTAGACCACCTGACATTAAGGCCCTGTTCTTCAGGGCTCCCAACCTCTGGTAAGCGTCTTGCACATTAATGGTTCCAGGAGATGGACAGAAGTCCCTGTCCTCTCTAAAAGAATTACCAATCCCTAGGAAATGCGTAATAGATGTGCCTGAGTCTAGCAGTTGTGTTCCCTTGTATCTGTGTAATCACATATCAATAAAAAATGTGCCAAATCTTTTGAGTATTTTTTTTCCTTTGTTAGACTTATTTATAAAAATATTGGTAGGCCGCGGTGGCACATGCCTTGAGTCCCAGCAGGCAAAGAAACAAGCTGATCTCTTGAGTTCAAGGCTAGCTTGCTCTACAGTGAGTTCCAAGAGAGCAATAGCTACACAGAGAAACACCGTGTCAATAAATAAATAAATAAATAAATAAATAAATAAATAAATAAATGTAAATAAATCTTTTAAAAAATGTATTAGTAGCCAAGATTACTCAATGGGCAAAGGATAGTTGAAGCCAATCTTGACAATATTGGAATAATAAAGGAGGGGTAGGGCTGACTCCCAGTGTTGGCTTTTGACATCCACAAGCAGGTAATGACAGGAATGTTGTGTTGTGTGTGCAGACAAAAAAAGAAATATTGTAAATGAATGTTGACTTAAAATGTACATGTGAAAACCCTTTAAAAATTTTATTTTTGTTTTAGGTTATAATACATTTTTCCATTTCTTAATTTTTTTTTTCCTGTAGCCCTGGCTGTTCTGGAACTCACTTTGTAGACCAGGCTGGCCTCGAACTCAGATATCCACCTGCTTCTGCCTCCCAAGTGCTGGGATTAAAGGCATGTGCCAACACACCCAGCCATTTCTCCATTTCTTAAAACCTCTCCCATATGCCCATCATTGCTACTGTTCAAAATTGGCCTTTTTAAAAGTGCCTATACTTATATGTATATATATAAATATTCCTAAATATATATAAAGCCCTCTGAAGCCAACAACCACAGATAGACATGAACTCTGCAAGGTGACACATTTTAACACTTGCCAGGTAGTTTTATCAGTTGGACATATTTGAAACTAGCTACAGTTTTCTCCAAGGTGCATTTTGCAGATTTCACTGTAGATTACTGGTGAATCAAAAGGAGAATAAATGTTACTTTGACCAAGAAACTGGGGAAATCTGGGTTAAATTTAAGGATAATTGAGCATGCCTTTAATCCCAGCACTCAGGAGGCAGAGGCAGACGGATTTCTGAGTTCGAGGCCAGCCTGGTCTACAAAGTGAGAAACCCTGTCTCAAAAAACCAAAAAAAAAAAAAAAAAAAAAAAAAGAAAAGAAAAGAAAAGAAAAAGAAAAATTTAAGGATAATTTAAGGATAATTTACCTATGAAGGTCAGTAACTACAGCCTACCATGTTTTCAGGAAGTCCAGAGGGTCTCATATACAATCAGGTATGGTTGTAGGCTTTTCTGGGGTAGTTCACATGGAGAAAGACATTGACACTCTAACCAGGTCTTCCTGGCAAGCTCTCACTTGGGAGCCCAGCTTCCTATGATGCTGAGGTTCTAAAGGATAATAGAGTGGCTAAGTAGAACTTGGTCACAAGGACATTCTCATCAGAGGAGATCATGTCCTCTTCCACATCTGTTTCATCTCTACCAGATCCAGCTTGGGCTGAAGCCCCTGGATCTGAGCCATAGAGCATCTTTGCTCAGCTGATTGTAGCTGCTGATTGTTGGGAGCCGCCCCCACATTCGCCGTTACAAGATGGCGCTGACATCCTGTGTTCTAAGTGGTAAACAAATAATCTGCGCATGTGCCAAGGGTATCTTATGACTACTTGTGCTCTGCTTTCCCCGTGACGTCAACTCGGCCGATGGGCTGCAGCCAATCAGGGAGTGACACGTCCTAAGTGAAGGATAACTCCTCCTTAAAGGGGACGGGGTTCCCGCCATTCTCCCTTTTCGGCTCTCTTGCTTCTTGCTCTCTTGCTTCCTGCACTCTGGCTCCTGAAGATGTAAGCAATAGCTCTCTTGCTTCTTGCTCTCTTGCTGCTTACACTCCTGCTCCTGAAGATGTAAGCAATAAAGTTTTGCCGCAGAAGATTTTGGTCTGTGGTGTTCTTCCTGGCCGGTCGTGAGAACGCGTCTAATAACAATTGGTGCCGAATTCCGGGACGAGAAAAAACTCGGGACTAGCGCAAGGAAGATCCCTCATTCCAGAACCAGAACTGCGGATTGCGGTAATAAAGGTTCCCGTAAAGCAGACTGTTAAGAAGGATTCAACTGCGTGAATTCAGAACTTTTCAGCTGGGGAACGGCGGTAACCCGTAAGTATAGCTTTACAAGATAAGTCTGATCTTGAACTTTCTAAGGAAATTCAAGACAGTCTATCAGAAGTAAAGTGGAAAATGGCTTTTCAAGATATGTTTGGCCTTGAATTTTTTCTGTTGTTAGGAGCCCTTTTGTTCCTTTTTACATGTTATCAAGTGATTAAGATAGGGCTGAAAATTCTAGAGGAAATTCAGGACAAGCTATCAGAAGTAAAGCGGGGAGAGAGAGTAGGAACAAAGAGGAAATATGGTACACAAAATAAGTATACAGGCCTTTCCAAGGGTCTTGAACCCGAGGAAAAGTTAAGGTTAGGTAGGAATACCTGGAGAGAGATTAGAAGAAAAAGAGGAAAAAGGGAAAAGAAGAAAGATCGATTAGCGGAGGTCTCTAAGAGATACTCGTCACTAGATGAGCTCAGGAAGCCAGCTCTTAGTAGCTCTGAAGCAGGTGAAGAATCCTCCTCTGAGGAAACAGACTGGGAGGAAGAAGCAGCTCATTATGAGAAAAAAGGGTACCAGCCAGGTAAAGTGCTAGCTAATCAGTTAAGGAAGCCAAAAGCGGCTGGCGAAGGCCAGTTTGCTGATTGGCCTCAGGGCAGTCGGCTTCAAGGTCCGCCCTATGCGGAGTCCCCGCCCTGCGTAGTGCGTCAGCAATGCGCAGAGAGGCAGTGCGCAGACTCATTCATTCCCAGAGAGGAACAGAGGAAAATACAACAGGCATTTCCGGTCTTTGAAGGAGCCGAGGGTGGGCGTGTCCACG